>NC_140997.1:113874517-114077273 GCF_052327205.1 Somniosus microcephalus | reverse complement strand
AACAGACAGACAGACAGACAGACAGCCCTTCCCTCCTCTCATGCTCCTTCCTAACTTTTCGGCCATCTGTTGCTTTTTCCTGCAGCCTCCAGCTCTTTTTCACCTCCTGTTTGAACTTTCCCTGCTGTTTCAGCCTCTTCCTTGCATTAAGTTTGGGCCAAGGAGCTGCCCTTTCTCAATCCTTCTGGCCCTCACTAACCTTTCTCTTTCCACCCCCCACTTCCATGTCTCTGTCCCCCTTTCATTCCTCATTCTCAAGCTCATCTGTAACCCTCTGTGCCTGCTCCCCGTCAGATACATAAACCTGCTCCCCGTCAGATACGTCATCTCCCATAGAGAGTCTTCCTGCTATTGTGGTTTCTCCAACAGTATTGCTCCCTTTGACCTCATCTCCACCTCTGACTCTTGCTCCCTGACCCTTCTCTCTCTGGGACAATGGCGCACCTATATTACTCCCTTCTGGCGTCTTTGTCTCGCCGCTCCCCTCCTGCTGCCCCTTTAAGGCTCCTGCCTCTTGCACCCTCTCCTTGTCTTGCCCCTCCTGCTCACTGAAATGTCTGACTCCCTGTCTTTCTTTGGAGTACTTAAAGTTACCACGCAACCCGCTCCTGCCTCCTCTCCCCTGTGGACATCAGATTCTTTAGGGAGAGCTGAACCGTATTAAGGCTCGAGTCTGCACTCAGCCCTTGCTGCCCTCTGCTATCTTTGTTCTTTTCCACTGTACTTGGTGTGTTTTCCACCATCTCCATCCTGTTCTCTGCTCTGTAATTTTCTGCCTCTTCCTGTGCTCTTTTCTCCTTCAATTTACCAGCTGTGTCCTCCGACTGCTCCACTTCTCCGGCCATTCCACTCAAAGCTCCTGCTCCTTCTCGCATCTCCTCATCACTCATAGAGCTTCCTTCTGCCTCACATTCACAGCGGGTGGGGCCTTTGTGACACAACCCACAGCTCGCCGCCTTGCAGCTCTGAGCGATGTGCCCAGACTCGCCGCAATTATAACAGTACAAGTCTGGACAGTTTCTTACAAGATGGTCATGTCCAAGACAATAATAACAAACCTTCACTTGGTTATCATGCAGTACTCGGAAGTACTGCACTTCTTCCATTGTCTCGAATTTCATGCTGTACGTTAATAACTTCACCCCCTCTGGGAACCGTACCTTTACGTAACGGGTTTCATCTGCTACCCATGTTCCTGGATAGTATCTCCTCTTTATTGCTGAGCAAATTTTAATTTCCCACGACTCCAACTTTTTGATTAGCGCATCATCCTCAATATAAACTGGCAAGTTTAAGAATGAGACCACCACCTCTTCCGAATATAGCAGAGATACCTCCAAGAACTTATCGGCAAATTTCAAACTGAGTAAAAGTCTTTCCACCTCCTCTTGGCCACTGACCGTCTCCTCGAACCCAACATTCGGCTTTGGTCGGCAGGCAAAGCAGCTTCCCTCGCCACAGTCCTCATGCACTGCCTTGATAATATCCCAAGCTCGTATCTCCTTATCCTCGCACTGAACCACCACCGTGTTTTCTTTTCCAAACCTCCTGTGGTCCTGGACCAAATCTTTGGGCCTTTTTCTTTCCCTTCCAACCACAGTTTCTCCCCTGATTAAATTCATCTTGGGAACACTGTCCTCTGAGGGGCCCGGCACTCCCGACCCTTCAGCAGCCATCTGGCTGTTGTTTATGGGCCAAAAAGGCCCTAAAACTTGGAAAAAAAAACACCACCAACTTTTTACAAACTCACTCCAACTCCCTGCAGTAATCAGGCAACCAGTAACACCTGCTCACTCCTAGCCCCTCCCACCTAGAAAGTGCTACCCACTGAGCCACGGCTAACACTCTATGTGTGTGTCTGTATCCCAGCAATCCTTATATGGAGGTGACTGGATTATCACGGTGTCTTGTCCTGTGGTGCATCCACACATGGCTGCTACATGAACCACAAGTTTCACGCTGGTTGCCGTGCCGGATGATGTGTCAGTCCCCACTATCTCTGGTGTCAGTCCCCACTATCTCTGGTGTTGCTTTCAAAGTGAGAGGCACCGGCAGTCAGGGTGTTGCGACATTGTAATCTCATTATGTGCCATGAGAGAAGTGCAGGACATTACGTGTCTTGATGTTCTTTTTGATAGTGGTGCTGAATGTGTACAGCAGTGTGGTAGAAGTAGCAAGATTAACGACAAGAGCAATTGTGCCTTCATTGCCCAAAAAAGACATAATTTGTTACCATTTATTTGTTTTGATACATAGTGGAGTCATGGTGTCCCTTTCCTATCGTGGAATTCATTTTTAGTGAATGTAAACTGCTCGGTCTCTACATTGCAAGTTCGTGCTTAACGTTAATGGTTTGTCACTTGTGTTGGGGTTAAAAGGAACAGCGGGACACTCTGTCCAATGCGGGATGCAAACGGGTGAATTTAAACAAGAAAACTACTGGTTATGATGAACTATTTTAAAGGGCCATTGCACCATTGTGGTGATTATTCCTTGTTTAGTAAAAGTATTGTGATTGGTTGTTTGTTAACTGCCTTGGGATATATGTTGTAATCTCATTGGTAGTTGATGTCACATGATGTGTGGTGGCCACCTTAAATTCAGTTCTTTTCCAGCTTTGGTTGGGACTGGATGTGGAAAGATGTGCTGCAGATTTTAAAGTTAATAAAGCCTAGTTTTGGAAGGCAAATCTATTCTTTATTTCAATTTATTAACTTTATGTTAGAATGGAGCGATATCTTCAACCAGAATGATTCAAGGCTGACCCCAATTCTGCTGGAGTGGATGATAAATGGAAACATTGGTATTGTACATTTAAAAACTTTTTGGGCGTGTTGGATCAAGAGTCTCTAAATAAGCTGAATATGCTGATCAACTACATTGCTCCGGATGTATATAAATATATTTTGGACTGTAAAACTTATGAAGTGGCTATTTCTACATTGGAAAAGATTTTTGTTAAACCAAAGAATGAGGTATTTGCACGTCACCTTCTATCTGCCCGTAGGCAGCAGGTGGGAGAATCTTTGGATACTTATTTACAAGCACTTCGGTGCCTTAGTGTTAACTGTAATTATAAGGCCATGACGGCTGAAGAAGATAAGGAAGAATCGGTACGGGATGCTTTTATTAATGGATTACTGTCTAGATCAATTCGTCAGCGGTTGTTAGAAAATAAGACTTTGGATCTTAAAAAAGCTTTTGAGCAAGCTTCTACATTGGATGTGGCTCAGAGAAGTTCAGATTCTTATGCTCTTTTTAATCGGCCTGCAACTATGGTTTCGGCAGTTTCGGATGAAAAGGAATTATGTGGACTTAATGGGAGTGGTTTACTAGATTCTGAAACAGTTTCTACTTTGGCGGCTGTTGCCTCTAGGATTCAGAAGTGTTATTTTTGTGGGAATATCCGGCACCCTCGTCTGAAGTGCCCTGCTCGGGAGGCTGTGTGTAGTAAATGCGGCAAGAGAGGTCATTATGCACGCATGTGCAAATCATCAGGTTCAATTACCTCCTCCTCTCCTGGTGTGGGAGGGCCCTCCTCTACCACCTCCTCCTCTGTGACTATTCAGCCTTTAGATAGGGCGTTTATTGCATCAATTTCTGCTGCATTTGCTCATGGCCTAAACAAAGCTATAGTTACGGCTCAAGTTAATGGGTTGGAAGTGAAGGCCCTTATAGATACGGGCAGTACTGAGAGTTTTATAAGTCTTCAGTTTGCGAAGGAGAAGCATTTGAAAATTTCGCCTGTTACGTATCAGGTGTGTATGGCTCAGATGACCCTTACTTCACAAATAGCTGGTTGTTGCTTTGTGAAAATGATTCTTCTAGGTAATACGTATACTGATATACGCCTATCTGTTTTGCCTAATCTCTGTGCGGATATTTTGATTGGACATGATGTGCTTCAGTTACGCGAGTCTCTTAGTCTTTCATTTGGAGGGACTAAGCCACCTTTATCTATTTGTGGATTAACCTCTTTATCCATTTCTCCATTATCACTTTTTTCCAATTTGATGCCGAATTGTAAGCCAATTGCTACCAAGTCAAGAAGATATAGTAGTCAGGATAGAGAATTTATTAATTCTGAAGTTCAATGTCTCTTATTGGAAGGAATCATTGAACCTAGTTGTTCGCCTTGGCGAGCACAGGTAGTTGTCACGACTAACGAGAGACACAAGAAATGAATGGTGATAGGCTATTCCCAAACTATTAATAGGTATACTCAATTAGATGCATACCCTTTGCCTAAGATTGATGAGCTTATCAATAAAGTATCTCAGTATAAGGTTTTTAGCACTATTGACCTAAAGAGTGCTTATCATCAGATTCCTATTGTTAAGAAGGATCAACCATATACGGCCTTTGAGGCTGGTGGAAAGCTGTATCAGTTTTGCCAAATACCATTTGGTGTTACTAATGGTGTTGCTTGTTTTCAACAGGCAATGGATGCTTTTATAAGTGATAACTCCCTCTCTGACACCTTTTCATACTTAGATGACATCACAGTGTGTGGCAAATCAAGGGTGGAGCATGATTCTAATTTTAAAAGATTCATTCAAGCTGCGGAAAAAGTTGGTTTAACTTTTAATAAAGAGAAATGTATCTTTTCGACTACTGAGGTAAATCTATTGGGGTATATTATCTCGGGAAACAAGATTAAACCAGATCCAGAACGTCTGCGACCATTGATTGATTTACCTTGTCCTACTAATTCTAAGGCTTTGCAACGAGTTGTTGGACTGTTTTCTTATTATTCTAATTGGATTGTAAATTTTTCATGGAAGATCCGGCCTCTTATTCGGGTTACAACATATCCTCTACCATGGGAGGCCAGGACATGTTTTGAGAATTTTAAAAAGGATATTTTAGGAGCAGTTGTGCATTCTATTGATGAGCAGGTTCCTTTTGTGATTGAGACGGATGCTTCTGATTTTGCAATTGGGGCTACTCTGAACCAAAATGGAAGACCTGTGGCCTTTTTCTCACGTACTTTGAACAATAGTGAAAAAAGACATTCTTCAATAGAGAAAGAGGCATACGCAATAGTAGAAGCATTGCGTAAATGGAGACATTATTTATCGGGGCGACATTTCACGTTGGTAACTGATCAAAAATCTGTGTCCTTTATGTTTGATGTTAAACATTTTGGAAAGATCAAAAATGATAAAATAATGAGATGGAGGATTGAGTTGGCATGTTACCATTTTGACATAGTTTATCGTCCGGGGAAGGATAATGTTGCTGCTGATGCACTGTCAAGGGCTTATTGTTCTGTGATTCACGGAGTTACGCTTATTAATCTTCACAATGCCTTATGTCATCCTGGGGTTACGAGGATGATACACTTCGTACGCAGTAAGAATTTGCCCTTTTCAGTTGAAGACGTCAAGCGGATGACTTCATCATGTTCTATCTGCGCTCGGTGTAAACCGAATTTCTTTAAGCCTCAACGAGCTCATCTTATAAAGGCTACTTCTCCTTTTGAACATTTGAGCGTCGATTTTAAGGGGCCTCTTCCTTCAACTACTCAAAACCGATATATTTTTACTGTTGTGGATGAGTTTTCAAGGTTCCCTTTTGCTTTTCCTTGTGCAGATGTATCAGCTGCTACAGTTATCAAATGTCTGACTCAACTTTTTGTCATCTTTGGGATGCCTGCGTATATCCATTCGGATCAGGGAAGTTCTTTTATGTCTTCCCAGTTGAAGGAATACCTTCAGAGTCGGGGAATTTCTACTAGTAGAACTACCCCGTATAACCCCCAGGGTAATGGACAGTGCGAACGATACAATGGGGTGATCTGGAAGGCAGTTACGTTGGCTTTGACATCCCGGAACCTTAAGAATACACAGTGGGAAATGGTACTGCCTGATGCCCTGCATTCCATTAGATCATTGCTTTCAATGGCTACTAATGTGACCCCCCATGAAAGGCTCTTTAACTATCCGCGGAGATCTGCTACGGGATATTCGGTATCTTCATGGCTTACTATGCAGGGACCTGTGCTGCTTCGACGCCATGTTAGATTGTCAAAATATGATCCTTTAGTGGAGGAGGTGGAGCTGTTGGAGGCAAATTCCCAATATGCTCATATTCGATTCCAAGATGGGAAAGAAAGTACTGTTTCAATTAAAGACTTGGCTCCTTGTGGTGGCCAGCCCTCTTCTGAGGATATTAACAATAGTCATGATTTAGATAATGTGGATGCTGTTACAGATACTACGAATGTCTCCAATCCGATTGCAGATAATTATACTTCTATTAGTCAGCCCTTGATGGATGTTTATGACCGTCCCAGTTTACCTTCTGATGGGATTTCTAATCCGGAAATCGTTGAAAATCGGGATATGGATAGCCTTCCTGCTGAAGATACTTCTGTGCCTTCTGGTGTGGGAGGGCAAGGAATTTCACCAAGGTTAAGAAGGTCAACACGAACAAGATATCCGGTCGACCGATTGAAAATGGACTTTTAAATTGATAGTAATGTTTTAAAATTGTTGTAATATTATATTATATTGTTTTAGTTGAGAGATACTTAATACTTATGTGCAATGTTATTATTTGTTGTTGTTCACTTAGAATTGTGTCATGTAAACAGTTTTACTCTTGTTGTGCATAGTTTTAGTTGTAAATAATTAATTATAAATTGTAAAGGTTATTTAGGTTGGAGTATATTTTAAAAAGGGGGTGAATGTGGTGATTATTCCTTGTTTAGTAAAAGTATTGTGATTGGTTGTTTGTTAACTGCCTTGGGATATATGTTGTAATCTCATTGGTAGTTGATGTCACATGATGTGTGGTGGCCACCTTAAATTCAGTTCTTTTCCAGCTTTGGTTGGGACTGGATGTGGAAAGATGTGCTGCAGATTTTAAAGTTAATAAAGCCTAGTTTTGGAAGGCAAATCTATTCTTTATTTCAACCATCTAAGAACATAAGAACATAAGAAATAGGAGCAGGAGTCGGCCATTTGGCCCCTCGAGCCTGCTCCGTCATTCAATAAGATCATGGCTGATCTGATCTTGGCCTCAACTCCGCTTTCCCGCCCGTTCCCCATAACCCTTGATTCCCCTGTAGCTCAAATATCTGTCTATCTCCGCCTTGAATATAGTCAATGACTCCACCTCCACAGATCTCTGGGGTAGAGAATTCCAAAGATTCACGACCCTCTGAGAGAAGAAATTCCTCCTCATCTCCGTTTTAAATGGGTGACCCCTTATTCTGAAACTATGCCCCCTAGTTCTAGATTCCCCCACGAGGGGAAACATCCTCTCTGCATCTACCCTGTCAAGCCCCCTCAGAATCTTATACGTTTCAATAAGATCACCTCTCATTCTTCTAAACTCCAATGAGTATAGGCCCAACCTGCACAACCTATCTTCATATAAGACAACCCTTTCATCTCAGGAATCAACCCAGTGAACCTTCTCTGAACTGCCTCCAACACAAGTATATCCCTCCTTAAATAAGGAGACCAAAACTGCACGCAGTACTCCAGTACTCCAGCACCCTGTACAGTTGTAGCAAGACTTCCCTATTTTTATACTCCAACCCCCTTGCAATAAAGGCCAACATTCCATTTACCTTCCTAATTACTTGCTGTACCTGCATGCTAACTTTTTGTGTTTCATGTACGAGGACACCCAGATCCCTCTGTACCGCAGCATTTTGTAGTCTCTCTCCATTTAAATAATGATTTGCTTTTTTATTCTACCTACCAAAGTGGATAACCTCACATTTTCCCACATTATACTCCATCTGCCAAATTTTTGCCCACTCACTTAGCCTATCTATATCCCTTTGCAGATTCTTTGTGTCCTCTTCACAACTTGCTTTCCCACCTATCTTTGTATCATCAGCAAATTTGGCTACAGTACGCTCAGTCCCTTCATCCAAGTCATTAATATAGATTGTAAATAGATGAGGTCCCAGTACTGATCCCAGTGGCACCCCACTAGTTACAGTTTACCAACCTGAAAATGATCCATTTAACCCGACTCTCTGTTTTCTGTTAGTTAGCCAATCCTCTATCTATGCTAATATATTACCCTCAACCCCGTGAGCTCTTATCTTGTGCAGTAACCTTTTATGGGGCACCTTATCGAATGCCTTCTGGGAATCCAAATACTACGACATCTACTAGTTCCCCTTTATCCACCCTGCTCATTATATCTTCAAAGAACTCTAGTAAATTTGTCAAACACAATGTCCCTTTCATAAAACCATATTGACTCTGCTTGATTGTATTATGATTTTCTAAATGTCCTGCTATTACTTCCTTAATAATTGTAAGAAGTCACACAACACCAGGTTATAGTCCAACAGCTTTATTTGAAGTCACAAGCTTTCGGAGCGCTGCTCCTTCATCAGGTGAAGTGGAGAGATGCATAAAGACACAGCTTATATAGTCAGAGAATAATGTCAGATGTTTATAGGTAATCTTTCTAACTGCCATTTATCACACCTCGGCAGAGAGATAATCACAGCAATCAAAGGTGTGAATGGTGTCCAAACAGGTCAGTCAGGAAAACATTACATCAAAGAACAATGAGGTGGGGTCACAAGGGGTCAAATGTTGCAGATGCTGGGGTCTGTGTAAAGAACAAAAAAACAGACAAAAAACATTTTTTTTGCTGGAAATCACAGCAGGTCCGGCCGCATCTGTGTAGAGAGAACAAGCCAACAACGACTCGAGTCTGGATGACCCTATGTCAGGTGGGGTTACATGTAGCGTGACATGAACCCAAGATCCCGGTTCAGGCCGTCCTCATGGGTGCAGAATTTGGCTATCAGTTTCTGCTCGACGATTTTGCGTTGTCGTGTGTCTCGAAGGCCGCACAGATGCGGCCAGACCTGCTGTGATTTCCAGCAAAAAAAATGTTTTTTGTCTGTTTTTTTGTTCTTCACACAGACCCCAGCATCTGCAACATTTGACCCCTTGTGACCCCACCTCATTGTTCTTTGATGTAATGTTTTCCTGACTGGCCTGTTTGGACACCATTCACACCTTTGATTGCTGTGATTATCTCTCCGCTGAGGTGTGATAAATGGCAGTTAGAAAGATTACCTGTAAACATCTGACATTATTCTCTGACTATATAAGCTGTGTCTTTATGCATCTCTCCACTTCACCTGATGAAGGAGCAGCGCTCCGAAAGCTTGTGACTTCAAATAAAGCTGTTGGACTATAACCTGGTGTTGTGTGACTTCTTACATTTGTCCACCCCAGTCCAACTCCGGCATCTCCACACCATTCCTTAATAATGGATTCCAGTATTTTCCCAATGACAGATGTTAGGTTAAATGGCCTATAGTTTCCTTCTTTCTGTCTTCCTCCTTCCTTAAATAGGGATGTTACATTTGCAGTTTTCCAATCTGCTGGAACCGCTACAGAATCCAGGGAATTTTGGTAGATTACAACCAATGCATCCACTATCTCTGCAGTCACTTCTTTTAAGACCCTAGGATGCAGGCCATCAGGTCCAGGGGACTTGGCAGCCTTTGGTCCCTTTAGTTTGCCTAGTACTTTTCTCTAGTGATAGTGATTGTTTTAAGTTCCTCCCTCCCTATTGCCCCTTGATTATCAATTATTACTGGGATGCTTTTAGTGTCTTCTACCATGAAGTCCGATACAAAATATTTGTTCAATGCCTCTGCCATTTCCCTGTTTCCCATTATTAATTCCCCAGTCTCATCCTCTAAGGGACCAACATTTACTTTAGCTACTCTCTTCCTTTTTATATACCTGTAGAAGCTCTTACTCTGTTTTTATATGTTTTGCTAGTTTACTCTCATAATCTATCTTCTCCCTCTTTATTATTTTTTTAGTCATCCTTTGCTGGTTTCTAAAAATTTCCCAATCCTCTGGCCTACCACTAATCTTCGCAACATAGTATGCCTTTTCTTTCAATTTAACGCCATCCTTAGCTTTCTTAGTTAACCAAGGAGGCTTTGTGACCGGCAGTGTTCTTAGAAAGCCAAGCACTCGTACATTAGCCAAGCTGCATGCACACAGTTGGGAGAACCTGCTAATCAGAGTGGTGATGGGAATTTGGTAAGAGTGGGAATTCGGTGCAGCGGAGGAAGGAGGTGCTAAGTAATTTAGACCAGGGGGCAACAGTAAATATATTGTTTACTGTTAATATGATTGGCAAAGGAATCAGAGGGGACATGAGGGAAAACATTTTTACACAACAGAATGGTTAGGATTTGGAATGCACTGCCTGATAGGGTGGTGGAAACAAATTCAATAGTTGTTTTCAAAAGGGAATTCAATAAGTACTTGAAGGAAAACATTTGCAGGGATATGGGAAAAGAGCTGGGAAATGGGACTTACTGGATTGCTCTTCGAAAGAGCCAGCGCAGACTCAATGGATCGATTGACCTCCTTCTGTGCTATACTATTCTTTGAGAGGTCCGAGCGGGGCGACCAGTCCAAAGCTGGAAAATATGCAGAAAGGAATCCAACCAGCTCTGGGGAGAGTCTCGGAGGTGTCTGCAGCAGCAGCAGCAGCAATATTATCACCCTCAGCAGACAGCTCAGGGGTGCCTGCAGGTGGCGGCTGCACTCTCCCTGCTGAACACCAACCCACGAGCCTGGCTTGTACCTGCTTTGCACTACCTGTCACCTGGGTTGTCCGAAGAGTTGCTGCTGGGACCCGGTGCGGATTTCGACGAGTCTGTGCGGTGCACCGGCCGGAGTAAGAGCCCGATCAAAGTGTGGGAGCTATGCAAGCTGCAGGGTATGGGTCTGGAGGATCTAGGCTGCCAGCAGCGAGCCCCGCTGAGCAGGCATGTCAACGGCATGCAGAAGCAGAGAAGGCTGGCCGCCAACACCAGGGAGAGGAGGATACATGGCTTGACGCACACCCTCAACCAGCCCAGGAACCTCATTCCTTCCTTCAACAACAAGAAGAAACAAACCTTGCAGATGGCCCAGAGCTACACGCTTTTACAATAAGTAAGTAAAACAAAATAATAATAAATACATATGCTTAATTGTATAACTAATTTTTATACAGAAAAAATACTCATTGTGTTACAGGGGGTCGCCGAATTTTTTTATAACACGGATTGACGTATGAGGAAAGGTTGAATAGGTTGGGACTCTACTCATTGGAGTTCAGAAGAATGAGAGGTGATCTTATCGAAACATATAAGATTGTGAGGGGGCTTGATCGGGTGGATGCGGTGAGGATGTTTCCACTGATGGGTGAGACTAGAACTAGGGGGCATAATCTTAGAATAAGGGGCTGCCCTTTCAAAATTGAGATGAGGAGAAACTTCTTCACTCAGAGGGTAGTAAATCTATGGAATTTGCTACCCCAGAGAGCTGTGGAAGCTGCAACATTAAATAAATTTAAAATGGAGATAGACATTGTCCTAGCAGATAAGGGAATTAGGGGTTACGGGGAGAGGGCAGGGAAGTGGACGTGAGTCTAGATTCAGAACAGCCATGATCCTATTGAATGGCGGAGCAGGCCCGAGGGGCCGTATGGCCGACTCCTGCTCCTATTTCTTATGTTCTTATGTTCTTATGGGGGCCTTGGAAGCAAGAGGCCCGAGGATTGATAGAAATCAGTCCTCGGGCTACATCTGCCTACTGGGGGCCAGCTGCGACAATGGTCACGCCTCCACGGGCAGCTTGCTTGAGCAAAGACATCAATGCCAACAGCTGACCTCAGGCAAGTCCCAGAAGGGGGCTTGATCATGCCTCCTGTCTCCATGGGAAGGTGTTTTAGATTTTTCCCCCCAAAACTTACCTTTGGTTGGCAGCTGCAGGGACTGCATTGCATGGTGGTTGTGTTGTGTTGGTGGTGATAACAGGTCGGATTATTTTTTAAAGTTTTTTGTAAAGCATTTTCAGATGCAGCAATATGGTTTTTGTAAAGAGCTGTGACCTGTTAGAGATTAAATAAATCCACTGATGAGGTTTATAAACCAACTGTCAATCTATATTGCTTTATGTTCAGAGAAAAATAGCAACTCATGATTTCTTACCAAATCTCATGATTTTTAAGATTTTGTCTCCTGATTTATGAGGCGTTGGGGTTGGCAGAACTGATGTGTTTACTGAATGTTGTGTTTACTGAGTGTACAGTAAAGATGACTTGTTCGGGACCAAGAAAACTGTTTTAAGACCAAATAAGTTCAAGCTTCCTGTAATTTGCCCCCATCTCCAAGCCTATATCCAGCAGCAGACAGTCACGCATGAAGCCAGGAGCACGTTAGCAACTGACCTCTTTTTATTCATTCTCAGGATATGGGTGTCACTGATAAGGCCTTTATTTATTGCCCATCCCTAGTTGCGCTTGAGAAGGTGGTGGTGAGCCACCTTCTTGGCCCACTGCAATCCGTGTAGTGAAGGTACCCCCATAGTGCTGTTAGGCTGGGAGTTCCAGGATTCTGACCCAGCGATGATGAAGAAACAGAAATATATGTCAAGTCAGGATGGTGTGTGACTTGGAGGTGCAATTGGAGGTAGTGGTGTTACCATGCACCTGGTAGGCGATGTTGAAGACGCCTTGGCGAATTGCTGCAGCGCATCTTGTAGGTGGTACACACTGCAGCCACGGTACGCCGGTGGTAGAGGGAGTGGATATTTGAGGTGATAGTTGAGCTGCTGATCAAGCGAGCTGCTTTGTCCTGGATGGTGTAGTTTCTTGAGTGTTGTTGGAGCTGGACTCATCCAGGCAAGTGGAGAGTATTCCATCGCACTCCTGACTTCTGCCTTGTAGGTACTGGAGAGGTGTTGGGGAGTCAGGAGGTGAGACACTCACCACATAATACCCAGCCTCTGAGCCATGGCATTTATGTGGCTGGTCCTGTTAAGTTTCTGATGAATGGCAAATGGGGAGAAATCAGGAAGGACCAGACAGAAGGCTGTGACCAACTTCTGGTGCTACTGGGTCTTCTGAAGACTTACAGAATTGCACTCGCACTGTCATATCAGTGGTATTCTGAAAGGGTATGGGTGGCATTGGGTGAGACCAGATACCGTGACACCAAAACAGAGGAAAAATTCAGAGCAATTTCGAATTGCATTGTTATCAATGCAGCCGCATTAATAAAGAATAGGTTTATAAAAGGTTACTTGAGTTATGCCATTTTTCCATAGAATCCTTTTTACTTAATTGAGAAAAGCAGGAGCCAGGGCTGAGGTGGAACAAAGTGAAAGAGGCAGGTCCAAGGTAAATCAGGCTGGTACTAGTTGGGTGATGCCAGGTTTGGGTATTAAAAGTCTGTAGACTGAAGGAGGAAAGATAGACTGAGGGAGGATGAGTCAGCATAGGAGATGGAGATTTAACTCTTAATTTCAACACAGTGACGATGTAGGGAGGAGCGAGAGTGGAGGAGAGGGGATTTAACTCCGGGGAAACAAGAGAGAAGATTCAGGTGTATCAAAGTGGAGAGAATGAAAAGATTTGCACAGAGAGAGAAAATGGGGATCAATTATCAGAACAAAAACATGTTGAAGAGTGAGGGAGGGGTTAGGTGAGAATCCTCACCCTCTCAGATAAGTGTGGAGATGCCGGAGTTGGACTGGGGTGGACAAATGTAAGAAGTCACACAACACCAGGTTATAGTCCAACAGCTTTATTTGAAATCACAAGCTTTCGGAGCACTGCTCCTTCGTCAGGTGAAGTGGAGAGATGCATAAAAACACAGCTTATATAGTCAGAGAATAATGTCAGATGTTTACAGGTAATCTTTCTAACTGCCATTTATCACACCTCGGCAGAGAGATAATCACAGCAATCAAAGGTGTGAATGGTGTCCAAACAGGTCAGTCAGGAAAACATTACATCAAAGAACAATGAGGTGGGGTCACAAGGAGTAAAATGTTGCAGATGCTGGGGTCTGTATGAAAAACAGACAAAAAACATTTTTTTTGCTGGAAATCACAGCAGGTCTGGCCGCATCTGTGTGGAGAGAACACAGGCTTGTTCTCTCCACACAGATGCGGCCAGACCTGCTGTGATTTCCAGCAAAAAAAATGTTTTTTGTCTGTTTTTCATACAGACCCCAGCATCTGCAACATTTGACCCCTTGTGACCCCACCTCATTGTTCTTTGGTGTAATGTTTTCCTGACTGACCTGTTTGGACACCATTCACACCTTTGATTGCTGTGATTATCTCTCTGCCGAGGTGTGATAAATGGCAGTTAGAAAGATTACCTGTAAACATCTGACATTATTCTCTGACTATATAAGTTGTGTCTTTATGCATCTCTCCACTTCACCTGACGAAGTAGCAGCGCTCCGAAAGCTTGTGATTTCAAATAAAGCTGTTGGACTATAACCTGGTGTTGTGTGACTTCTTACATTTGTCCTCTCAGATAAGGGAGCGAGGGCTCCAAGTCTTAGTCATGGGCTTTATAGAGAGTTGGGGGAGGAATAGCACCAAAGAGGAAACGCAGCTTCTTGGGAGACAGCTGCAGATGGAGATTGAATGGAATGAAAACCAGGAGACGGGCTATTTGCAATCTGCTCTTTATTAACTTGTATTGGTTCTATAGCTGCTAGATCAGACCTGGGCAGGGAAGCTGCATTTGAGTGCAGACAATTAGAGGATTTTTTTTTAAAGCATTGGACTTTAAAAACAATGCGAAGTCCTAGAAACCTGGGCTGCCGACCCGTATGTAGTAATGTACAATATCCTCACAACACGCCAGTTTGGGAGCACTTACTGTCGGACTCTTAGGGTTTTCTCGCAAAGCTCAGCACGGAATGATTCGCTCTGTTCAAATATTCGCCACACAGTTGAAAAGTTCCACTATTTTATATCTCTTGGACTTGTTTTGATTTTAAAATCTTGGGCCTTCAAACCTCAACGCAATCAGTTTGTTTAGAAGATACAGCTTAGAGGCGCTGTGCTGGCCTCGGGCTCGCTTGAGTTTGCCGAGCTGGGGTTTTATGCAGGGGCCACCTGGCTGGAGGAGACGGAGGAAGCCTCGGTCTTGCTGGCACTGGCCGAGGTGGACTCCTCCTCTTCGAATGGGTTCTTGCCGCAACAAATGGTGGTGATCATGCAGTTACGGAACTAGGAAGAGAAAAGGAAACAGAGTCACTTTCGGCTCGAGCAGATGTACGACTAAAGAGCAGAGTGCGCCGGTCAGGCCCTCACATCTCAGCATGGAGAGTCATTTGCAATGGTCACACTTCAGAGATTGCAGCCTGGCAATCTGATTGCGCAGCGTCCGGTTTTTCAGGTGTATGACGGGCACTGCAGATCCCAATATGGTGTCGCTAGGTCATTCCATACCGGATGGCGCGGCACGCCACATTGATCATGGTTTGGCCTGTAAGCATTCAGGAATAGAGAGAGAGAGACACACACACACACACACAGTCAGAGAGAGAGAGAGAGACAGAGACACAGAGAGAGAGACACAGACACAGTCAGAGAGAGAGAGAGAGACACACGCACACACAAACACAGGGAGCGAGAGAGACAGAGACACAGAGAGAGACACAGAGAGAGAGAGACAGAGACACAGAGAGAGAGACACACACACAGACACAGTCAGAGAGAGAGAGACAGAGAGAGACACACACACAGACACAGTCAGAGAGAGACACAGACACAGTCAGAGAGAGAGACAGAGAGAGACACACAGGCACAGTCAGAGGGAGACAGAGACACAGAGAGAGACACACACACACAGACATAGTCAGAGAGAGAGAGACTGAGACAGAGAGAGAGAGAGAGACAGACACAGTCAGAGAGAGAGAGACAGAGACACAGAGGGAGAGACAAACAGACAGTCAGAGAGAGAGAGAGAGACACACACACAGACACAGTCAGAGAGAGACAGAGACACAGAGAAAGAGAGAGACACACAGACATAGTCAGAGAGAGAGACTGAGACAGAGAGAGAGAGAGACATGCACACACAGACAGAGAGAGACAGACACACAGACATAGACACAGAGCGAGACACAGAGAGAGAGAGAGAGAGACACTGGCCTCCTACCTGTCTGTTCATCAGGATGTAAATTAGAATGTTGTACAGAGCTGAGCCTTTGGCAAAGAAAGATGGGAGGGTCATGACGATCGGCCCCATCTCGCTGCCTTGGTTGGCGAAAGAGTAGGCAGCCACTCCAGCGTACGGCACCCAACAGATGAGGAAGGCGATGACCATGATGACCACCATGCGAGTGACTTCCCTCTCGGCCCTCTGGGTGGATTCTGATTCTTGCTGCTGGGCTGCGGCCTGTGGGTGAGGAAAGCGCGGTGAGTATCGGGGGATGAGGACAGTCTGCACAGGATGGTCACCGGTCCGGGCACTCGGATCTCAGTCAGTGCAGGGGCAGGCACATTACCCTGTTTACTGATCGGCAAACAAGGTGGGTGCGACAGACTGGGATTACCAATGCTCCTTGAACATGACATTCAAATCAACAAAGATCCAGAGCCCAGATCACAAACAGATGTGGAGTGGAGGGTACGCTATCCTAGTGCTTATAGTCATGGACAAGCAACCCATGAATTTAAATCCCACCATGTCAAGTTGGGAAACTGAACTCAGTAAATCAGGTAATTTGTGGGCTGGCACCTGATAAAACGACCAGGAAAACTGTCAGATTGTCGGAAAAACTCAGCTAGGTCTCTGATGAAAGGTCATCGACCTGAACCGTTATCTCTGTTTCTCTCTCCACAGATGCTGCCTGACCTGCTGAGTGTTCCCAGCATTTTCTGTTATTGTAGTTGGTCACTAATGTCCTTCAGGGAAGGAAATCTGTTCTCATGTGACTCTAGTCTATCACTACACTGTCAGGGCCACTTGGGACGACCATTCAATGCAGCCTTGCCAGTGTCACCCATATCCCGAGAATGAATATTAAAAAGAAAGCATCAGTCCTACCCCTAGCTACCAGAACAATCAAGCCGCTGGTCTTAGAACATACTTGACTATAATATAATACATGATCAAACAGAACGAACTCAGAAACGGCTTTGAAATCACCTCTTTGACTGTGCAGACCAGGCGGCCGTAGCAAAAGAATATAACAGCCAGTGGGATGGAGAAGTGGACGACAAACATGTAGATGACGAAGGACTCATTATTGATTTCAGGTTTCGGGGTGAAGTAGTCAACCCCACACGAGCATTGCATTCCCTCGGGGATATACCTGCAAAGGTAAGGAACTCTTCAGGTTACAAGAATGAAAAAAGACTTGCATTTATATAGGGCCTTTCACGACCTCAGGAGTACCTTTGAAGTGTAGTCACTCTTGTAATGTAGGAAATGTGGCAGCCAATTTTCGCACAGCAAGCTCCCACAAACAGCAGAGATAACAACCAAATAATCTGTTTCAGCGATGTTGGTTGAAGGATAAATATTGGTCAGGACATGGGGAGAACTCCCTTGCTCTTCGATTAGTGCCGTGCAATCTTTTACACCCGCCTGAAAGGGCAAACGGGGCCTCGGTTTAATGCCTCACCAAAAGCCAGCACCACCAAAAGAGCAGCACTCCTGCATTACTGCACACGAGTGTCAGCCTGGATTTTGTGCTTTAGTGGGACTTGAACCCATGACCATCTAACACAGAGATGAGAGTGCTACCACTGTCCCACAGCTGACAGTCTCACTGACTGAAATGAGGTGTGTTTAAACACATCTGCTGGGTTCTGTTTTAAGTCCCCTGTTAAATAACATTTCATCTACTTTTGTTGGTAATGGCAGGACTAGACAGGCTAACAATTCAGGTGCTGCAATTTAAGTGAGATCCGATCCCATTAGGCGAAGCAAAAGAGGAAATAGCAGAGGCCCTGACCATCATTTTTCAATCCTTTCTGTCTTCAGGTGTGGTGCCGGAGGACTAGAGGACTGCTAATGTGGTACCCTTGTTTAAAAAGGGAGAAAAGGATAGACCGAGTAATTACAGGCCAGTCAGCCTAACCTCGGTGGTGGGAAAATTATTGAAAAGAATTCTGAAGGACAGGATAAATCTTCATTTAGAAAGACACGGATTAATCAAGGATAGCACAAATTTGTTAAGGGAAGGTCGTGTCTGACAAACTTGATTGAATTTTTTGAGGATGTAACAAGGAGGGTAGATGAGGGTAGTGTGTTTGATGTAGTTTAGCAAGGCTTTTGACAAGGTTCCACATGGTAGACTGGTCATGAACTTAAAAGCCCATGGGATCCAGGGCAAAGTGTCAAGTTGGATTCAAAACTGGCTCGGAGATAGGAAGCAGAGGGTAATGGTTGATGGGTGTTTTTGTGACTGGAAGGCTGTTTCCAGTGGAGTTCCGCAAGGCTCAATACTAAGTCCCTTGCTTTTTGTGGTATATATCAATGATCTAGACTTGAATATAGGGGGTATGATTAAGAAGTCTGCAGATGATACTAAAATCGGCTGTGTGGCTGATACTGAAGAAGGAAGCTGTAGACTGCAGGAAGATATCAATAAATTGGTCAGGTGGGCAGAACAGTGGCAAATAGAATTCAATCCAGAGAAGTGTGAGGTACTGCATTTGGGGAGGGCTAACAAGGAAAGGGAATACACATTAAATGGTAGGACACTGAGTAGTGTAGAGGAACAACGGGACCTTGGAGTGCATGTCCACAGATCCCTGAAGGTAGAGGCCAGGTAGATAAGATGGTTAAGAAGGCATACGGAATGCTTGCCTTTATTAGCCACTAGCTGGGGGAGCCCGGCTTTGCCAGGGCTGTTTTGGGCTGGGCGGTTTAAATCGAGTGCCAGGCTTTGGGGCCTGTCTGTGTCCCTCTGTGAATCTGCTGCCGGGCAACATTTTAAATCAAGTACCAGGCTTTCAGGCCCTGTCTGTCTGTCCCTCTGTGAATCTGGTGCCGGGCAACATTTCTACCTTTTAATACCTTGAAAGATGAAAGTGAAAGTACTTATAAAAGGTTTTTGGTAAATCTTATGTTATTTTTAAAAGAGAAACTAACTTTTTCAAAGCTGGATGATCAAAGGGCTTTCAGGCCCTGTCTCTCTCTCCCTGTGTGAATCTGCTGCCGGGCAACATTTCTACCTTTTAATACCTTAAAAGATGAAAGTGAAAGTACTTATAAAACGTTTTTGGTAAATCTTATGTTATTTTTAAAAGAGATACTAACTTTTTCAAAGTAGTTTGAGCTGGAAGCTGAAGTCATGGCAGTGAAACAATGGCTGCCAGATCCCCGAGATGAAAACGATTAGCCCCGCCCACACACACACACACCGATTGGCCAACCATCAGGGGACCGTACTGTAGGATTGGTCAATCGTGACGGCACAGGATTGGTCGAACCTTGACATCAGTCAATCAATGCTAGCAGATAATGAGTTTAATTTTGAAGGTTTTTTGCATAAGGCGCGAACAATTTTCGTCCGACCGAAAAGTAAATATGCTTACGAGCGTCCCGGAAGCGGAAGCTTTCTTCGGAGGCAACGCGTGCGTAGGTACGCCATATAACTTTCGAGCGCATAGCCGGACAGACGCACACCCGAGGACAGACAGAAGGACAGACAGATTGACTCGTTTATATATATAGATGGCATAGAATACAAGAGCAGGGGGAATATGCTTCAACTGTATAAAATGCTAGTTAAGCCTCAGCTAGAGTTCTGGTCACCACATTACAGGAAAGATGTGATTGCACTAGAGAGGGTGCAGAGATTTACAAGGATGTTGCTGGGAGTAGAGAATCTTAGCTATCAGGAAAGACTGGATAGGCTGGGTCTGTTTTCCTTGGAACAGAGGAGGCTGAGGGGAGACCTTATTGAGGTGTATAAAATTATGAGGGGCCTAGATAAAGTGGATAGAAAGGACCTATTTCCCTTAGCAGAGGGGTCAAAAACCAGGGGGCACAGATTTAAGGTAATTGGTGGAAGGTTTAGAGGGGATTTGAGGGGAAATTTCTTCACCCAGAGGATTGTGGGGATCTAGAACTCACTGCCTGAAAGGGTGGTAGAGGCAGGAACCTTAACCACATTTAAATAGTACTTGGATGTGCACTTGGGATGCTGTAACCTGCAGGGCTACGGACCAAGAGCTGGGAAGTGGGATTAGGCTGGATAGCTCTTTGCTGGCCGACGCGGACACAATGAGCCGAAATGGCCTCTTTCCATGCTGTAACTTTCAATGATTCTATGATGCTATGATTGAGGGTTTCAATATGTTGGGATCTAGCTTATCTGAAAGGAAAGCATTACTGTGAGATGAGCCCGGGGGTATGGAGGGTGTGCTGAACAGGATGTATTGTATTGCAAGTGTAACTACCTGGACCATCCGATCAGCGGGGGAAGGGCACAAGACAGAGCCATGGTCCATGTGAAGATAATGCCCATCAGGGCATGTTGGCTGCCAAACCGGAAGTTGCTCATGGGTTTACAGACAACCACGTATCGTTCAATAGCCAAAACCACAAGGCACCAAAGACTGATTTCACCTGCGGGAGAGAATTAGAGAAAAAACAGTCAGTCCCCGGCACAGAAAGCACCAATCCGTAACAGTATCATCTGCAACAAAATCAATTACAAACTCATCTCCAACAAACCCAATGTATAAAATTATGAGGGGCTTGGATAGAGTAGATCGGTCGATAACCAAGGGCATAGATTTAAAGTAATTGGTAGAAGGGGGTTGAGGAGACCCTATTTCACCCAGAGGGTGGTGGGGGTATGGAACTCACTGCTTGAAAGGGTGGTAGAGGCAGCAACCCTCATCACAATTAAAAAGTACTTGGATATGCACTTGAAGTGCCGTAACCTACAAGACTATGGACTAAGAACTGGAAAGTGGGATAAGGTTGGATAGCAGCTTTTCAACTGGCAAAGACATGATGGGTCGAATCACCTACATTGAATGTGCCATAAATTTCTATGATTCTATCACCTCCAACAAAGCCAATGACATAATCTCCAACAACCCCAATGACATCAACATCACCAACAACCCCAATGACATCATCACCTCCAACAAACCCAATTACATCATCACCTCCAACAAACCCAATGACATCATCACCTCCAACAAATCCAATGCCATCATCCCGAACAAACCCAATGACATCATCACCTCCAACAAACCCAATGACATTATCATCTCCAATAAACCCAATGACATTATCATCTCCAATAAACCCAATGACATCATCATCTCCAATAAACCCAATGACAGCATCATCTCCAATAAACCCAATGACATCATCACCTCCAATAAACCCAATGACATCATCATCTCCAATAAACCCAATGACACTATCATCTCCAATAAACCCAATGACATCATCATCTCCAATAAACCCAATGACATTATCACCTCCAACATACCCAATGACAATATCATCTCCAATAAACCCAATGACATCATCATCTCCAATAAACCCAATGACATTATCACCTCCAACATACCCAATGACATCATCATCTCCAATAAACCCAATGACATTATCACCTCCAACATACCCAATGACAATATCATCTCCAATAAACCCAATGACATCATCATCTCCAATAAACCAATGACATTATCACCTCCAACATACCCAATGACAATATCATCTCCAATAAACTCAATGACATAATCATCTCCAACAAACACAATGACATTATCATCTCCAATAAACCCAATGACATCATAATCTCAAACAAATCCAATGACATCATCATCTCCAACAAACCCAGTGACTTCATCACCTGCAACTAACCCAATGACATCATCACCTCCAATAAACCAAATGACATAATCATCTCCAATAAACCCAACGACATCATCATCTCCAACTAACCCAATGACATCATCATCTCCAACAAACACAATGACATCATCATCTCCAACAAATTCAATGACATAATCACCTCCAACAAACCCAATGACATCGTCATCTCCAACAAACCCAGTGACTTAATCTCCTTCAACAAACACAATGACATCACCTACAACAAACCCAATTACATCAAAACCAACAAACCCAATGGCAGCATCTCCAACAAATGCAATGACATCTTCACCTCCAACATACCCAACAACATCACCTCCAACAAACCCAATGACATCATCTCCAATAAACCCAATGACATTGTGACCTCCAACAAACCCAATGACATCACCTCCAACAAACCCAATAACATCACCACCAACAAACCCAATGACATCATCATGTAGAACAAACCCAAAGACATTATCATCTCCAATAAACCCAATGGCATCATCATCTCCAACAAATCCAATGACATCATCTTCAACAAACCCAGTGACTTCATCACCTGCAACAAATGCAATGACATCATCACCTCCTATAAACCTAATGACATCATCATCTCCAATAAACCCAATGACATCATCATCTCCAACAAACTCAATGACATAATCACCTCCAACAAACCCAATGACATTGTCATCTCCAACAAACCCAGTGACTTCATCACCTCCAACAAACTCAATGACATCATCACCTCCAACAAACCCAATGACTTCATCACCTCCAACAAACTCAATGACATCATCACCTCCAACAAACCCAATGACATCATAATGTCCAACAAGCCAGATGATATCATCACCTCCAATACAGCCAATGGCATCATCACCTCCAGCAAAGCCAATGAAATCATCACCTCCAACAAAGCCAATGACATCATCGCCTCTAACGAAGCCCAATTACATTATCACTTCCAACAAAGCCAATGCCATCACCTCCTCCAACAAACCCAATGATGCCATCCACTCCAACAAACCCAATGATATCTCCTCCAACAAGCACAATGACATCACCTCCAAAAAATACAATGAAATAATCACCTCCAACAAACACAATGCCATCACCTCCAGCAAAAACAATGACATCATCAGCGCCAACATACCCAACAACATCACCTTCAGCTAACCCAATGATATAAGCACCAACAAACCCAATGACAACATCTCCAACAAACCCATTGATATCATGACCTCAAACAAACCGAATGACATCATCTCCAACATACCCAATGATATTATCTTCAACAAACCCAAGGACATCATCACCAAAAAACCAAATGATATTGAGACCTCCAACAAACCCAATGACATCACCTCCAGCAAAGTGAATGACATCACCTCCAAAAAACTCAATAACATCACCTCAACAAACCCAATGACATCATTATCTCCAACAAACCCATTGACAGCATCACCTCCAATAAACCCAATGATATCATCATCTCCAACAAACCCAATGAAATCTTCATCTCCAACAAACACAGTAACTTCATCATCTCCAACAAACCCAGTGACTTCATCACCTCAAACAAAGCCAATGACATTATCACCTCCAACAAAGCCAATGACTTCATAACTTCTATCAAAGCCAATGACATCATCACGTCCAACAAAGCCAATGACATCATCAACTCCAGCAAAAAAAATGACATCATCATCTCCAATAAACCCAATCATATCCTCAGCTCCAACAAACCCAATGACATCATCATCTCCAACAAACACAATGATGTCATCACGTCCAACAAAGCTGATGACATCATCACCTCCCACAAAGCCAATGATATCATCACCTCCAACAAAGTCAATGACTTCATAATTTCTAGCAAAGCCAATGACATCGTCACATCCAACAAAGCCAATGACATCATCACCTCCAACAAACCCAATGACATCATCATCTCCAATAAACCCAATCACATCCTCAGCTCCAACAGACCCAATGACATCATCATCTCCAACAAATACTATGACATCATCACCTCCAACAAACCCAATGACGTCATCATCTCCAATAAACCCAATGCCGTCCTCAGCTCCAACAAAACCAATGACATCATTACCTCCGACAAACCCAACGACAACATCACCACAAACAAACCCAATGACATAATCACCTCCAACAAGGCCAATGACTTCATCACTTCCAACAAGCTCAATGACACCATCACCTCCAACAAAGCCAATGACATAATCAGTTCAACTAACCCAATGACATCATCATGTCCAACAAACCCAAAGACAGCATCACCTCCGACAACCACAATGACATCATCACATCTAACAAACCTGATGACATCATCACCTCCAACAAAGCCAATGACATCATCATTTCCAACAAGGCCAATGACATCATCACCTCCAAAAAAAAACAATGACATCATCACCTCCCACAAAGCCAATGATATCATCACCTCCAACGACAACATCACTTCCAACAAATTCAATGACACCATCACCTCCAACAAAGCCAATGACATAATCAGTTCAACTAACCCAATGACATCATCATGTCCAACAAACCCAAAGACAGCATCACCTCCGACAACCACAATGACATCATCACATCTAACAAACCTGATGACATCATCACCTCCAACAAAGCCAATGACATCATCATTTCCAACAAGGCCAATGACATCATCACCTCCAAAAAAAACAATGACATCATCACCTCCCACAAAGCCAATGATATCATCACCTCCAACAAACCCAATGATATCATCATCTCCAGTAACCCGAATCATATCCTCAGCTCCAACAGACCCAATGACATCATCACCTCCAACAAACCCAACGACAACATCACCTCCAACCAAGCCAATTAAATAATCAGCTCCAACTAACCCAATGACATCATCATCTCCAACAAACCCAAAGACAGCATCACCTCCGACAAACACAAAGACATCATCACATCTAACAAACCTGATGACATCATCACCTCCAATAAAGCTAATGACATCATCACCACCAACAAAACCAAGGACATCATCACCTCCAACAAACCCAATGACAGCATCACCTCCAATAAATCCAATCACATCCTCAGCTCCAACAGACCCAATGACATCATCTCCAACAAACACAATGACATCATCACCTCAAACAAACCCAATGACGTCATCAACTCCAATAAACCCAATGACATCCTCACATCCAACAAATCCAATGACATCATCATTTCCAACAAGCCCAATGACATCATCACCTCCAACAAAGCCAATGACATCATCACCGCCAACATACCCAATGACGTCATCATCTCCAATAAACCCAATGACATCCTCAGCTCCAAAAAAAACAATCACATAATTATCTCCAACAAACCCAATGGCATCATCATCTCCAACAAAGCCAATGACACCATCACCTCCAACAACCCAAATGACATCAACATCTCCAGCAAACGCAGAGACTTCATCACCTCCGACAAACCCAATGACAACATCACCAGCAACAAACCCAATGACATAATCACCTCCAACAAAGCCAATGACTTCATCACCTCCAAGAAACTCAATGACATCATCACCTCCAACAAAGCCAATGACATAATCAGCTCGAACTAGCCCAATGACATCATCATCTGCAACAAACCCAAAGACAGCATCACCTCAACAAACACAATGACACCATCACATCTAACAAACCTGATGGCATCATCACCTCCAACAAAGCCAATGACATCATCATTTCCAAGAAGCCCAATGACATCATCACCTCCAACAAAGCCATTGACATCATCACCGTCGACAAATCCAATGACATCATCACCTCCAACAAAGCCATTGACATCATCATCTCCAACAAATCCAATGACATCATCACCTCCAACAAACCCAATGACATCATCTCAAACAAACCCAATGACATCATCATCTCCTTCAAACCCAGTGACTTCTTCACCTCGAAAAAACCCATAACATCACCACCAACAAACAAAATGACATAACTAATGACATCATCATCTCCAACAAACACAATGACATCATCATGTCCAATAAACCTGATGACATCATCACCTCCCACAAAGCCAATGACATCATCACCTCCAACAAAGCCAATGGCATCATCAGTTCCAGCAAACCCAATGACATCATCATCTCCAACAAAGCGAATGACATAATCAGCTCCAACAAACACAATTACATCATCACATTCAACAAACCCGATGACATCATCACCTCCAACAAAGCCGAAGACATCACCTCCATCAAAACCAATGACATCATCAGCTCCAACAAACCCAATGATGACATCTCCTCCAACAAACCCAATGATGACATCTCCTCCAACAAACCCAATGGCATCACATCCAACAAACCCAATGACATCCTCATCTCCAACAAACACAATGACATCATCACATCCAACAAAGCTGATGACATAATCACCTCGAACAAAACCAATGACATCATCATCTCCAACAAGCACAATGACATCATCATGTCCAATAAACCTAATGACATCATCACCTCCCACAAAGCTAATGACATCATCACCTCCAACAAAGCCAATGACTTCATCATCTCCAACAAAGCCAATGACATCATCACCTGCAACAAATCCAATGATATCATCATCTCCAAAAAACGCAATCACATCCTCAGCTCCAACAAAGCGAATGACATAATCAACTCCAACAAACACAATGACATCATCACATTCAACAAACCCGATGACATTATCACCTCCAACAAAGCCGAAGCCATCACCTCCATCAAAACCAATGACATCATCAGCTCCAACAAACCCAATGATGACATCTCCTCCAACAAACCCAATGGCATCACATCCAACAAACCCAATAACATCCATATCTCCAACAAACACAATGACATCATCATATCCAACAAACCTGATGACATCATCACCTCCGACAAAGCCAATGACACCATCAGCTCCAACAAAGCCAATGACTTCATCACCTCCAACAACTCAATGACTTCATCACCTCCAACAACTCAATGACAACATCACTTCCAACAAACCAATGACATCATCACCTCCAAAAGAGCAAATGTCATAATCAGCTCCAAAAAATGCAATGACATCATCATCTCCAACAAGCCCAGTAACTAAATCACCTCCAACAAAGCCAATGACATCATCACCTCCAACATACCCAATGACATCATCATCTCCAACAAACCCAGCGACTTCATCACCTCCAACAAACCCAATGACAACATCACCACCAACAAACCCAATGACATAATCACCTCCAACTAATCCAATTACATCATGATCTCCAACAAACACAATGACATCATCACCTCCGACAAAGCCAATGACATCATCACCTCCAACAAAGCCAATGGCATAATCACTTCCAACAAACCCAATGACATCATCATCTCCAACAAAGTGAATGATATAACCATCTCCAACAAGCCCAGTGACTTCATCATCTTCAACAAAGCCAATGACATCATTACCTCCAACAAATCCAATGACACAATCGGCTCCAAAAAACCCAATGACATCATCATCTCTAACAAACCCAATGACAGCATCATCTCCGACAAACACAATGACATCATCATATCCAACAAACCTGATGATGTCATCACATCCAACAAAGCCAATAATATCACCTCCAACAAAGCCAATTACAGCATCATTTCCAACAAAGTCAATGACGTCATCACCTCCAACAAGCCCAGTAACTAAATCACCTCCAACAAAGCCAATGACATCATCACCTCCAACATACCCAATGACAGCATCATCTCCAACAAACCCAGCAACTTCATCATCTCCAACAAACCCAATGACAAAATCACCACCAACAAACCCAATGACATAATCACCTCCAGCTAATCCAATTACATTATGATCTCCAACAAACACAATGACATCATCACCTCCGACAAAGCCAATGACATCATCACCTCCAACAAAGCCAATGACATCATCACCTCCAACAAATCCAATGACATAATCAGATGCAAAAAACCCAATGACATCATCATCTCTAACAAACCCAATGACAGCATCATCTCCGACAAACGCAATGACATCATCACATCCAACAAACCTGATGACGTCATCACATCCAACAAAGCCAATAATAGCACCTCCAACAAAGCCAATTACAGCATCATTTCCAACAAAGTCAATGACGTCATCACCTACAACAAAGCCAATGACATAATCACTTCCAACAAGCGCAATGTCGTCCTCAACTCCAACAAAGCCAATGACATTAGCACTGCCAACAAATCCAATGATATAATCAGATGCAAAAAACCCAATGACATCATCATCTCCAACAAACACAATGACATCATGTCCAATAAACCTGATGACATCATCACCTCCCACAAAGCCAATGACATCATCATCTTCAACAAACACAATGACATCATCATCTCTGACAGTCAATGACATCATCACCTCCAACAAAGCCAATGATATCATCACCTCCAACAAAGCCAATGAATTCATCACCTCCAACATACTCAATGACATCATCACCTCCAACAAAGCGAATGACATAATCAGCTCCAACAAACACAATGACATCATCACATTCAACAAACCCGATGACATCGTCACCTCCAACAAAGCCGAAGACATCACCTCCATCAAAACCTATGACATCATCAGCTCCAACAAACCCAATGATCACATCTCCTCCAACAAACCCAATGGCATCACATCCAACAAACCCAATGACATCCTCATCTCCAACAAACACAATGACATCATCACATCCAACAAAGCTGATGACATAATCACCTCGAACAAAACCAATGACATCATCATGTCCAATAAACCTGATGGCATCATCACCTCCCACAAAGCCAATGACATCATCACCTCCAACAAAGCCAATGACTTCATCACCTCCAGCGAAGCCAATGACATCATCACCTCCAACAAATCCAATGATATCATCATCTCCAAAAAACACAATCACATCCTCAGCTCCAACAAAGCCAATGACATCATGACCTCCAACAAACACAACGGCATCATCATCTCCAACAAACCCAGAAACTTCATCATCTCCAACAAAGCGAATGACATAATCAGCTCCAACAAACACTATGACATCATCACATTCAACAAACCCGATGACATCGTCACCTCCAACAAAGCCGAAGCCATCACCTCCATCAAAACCAAAGACATCATCAGCTCCAACAAACCCAATGATGACATCTCCTCCAACAAACCCAATGGCATCACATCCAACAAACCCAATAACATCCACATCTCCAACAAACACAATGACATCATCACATCCAACAAGCCTGATGACATTATCACCTCCGACAAAGCCAATGACACCATCAACTCCAACAAAGCCAATGACTGCATTACCTCCAACAACCCAATGACAACATCACTTCCAACAAACCAATGACATCATCAGCTCCAAAAGAGCAAATGACATAGTCAGCTCCAAAAAATGCAATGACATCATCATCTCCAACAAGCCCAGTAACTAAATCACCTCCAACAAAGCCAATGACATCATCACCTCCAACATACCCAATGACATCATCATCTCCAACAAACCCAGCGACTTCATCACCTCCAACAAACCCAATGACAACATCACCACCAACAAACCCAATGACATAATCACCTCCAACTAATCCAATTACATCATGATCTCCAACAAACACAATGACATCATCACCTCCGACAAGACCAATGACATCATCACCTCCAACAAAGCCAATGGCATAATCACTTCCAACAAACCCAATGACATCATCATCTCCAACAAAGTGAATGATATAATCATCTCCAACAAGCCCAGTGACTTCATCATCTTCAACAAAGCCAATGACATCATCACCTCCAACAAATCCAATGACATAATCAGATGCAAAAAACCCAATGACATCATCATCTCTAACATACCCACAAACACAATGACATCATCACATCCAACAAACCTGATGACGTCATCACATCCAACAAAGCCAATAATATCACCTCCAACAAAGCCAATTACAGCATCATTTTCAACAAAGTCAATGACGTCATCACCTCCAACAAAGCCAATGACATAATCACTTCCAACAAGCCCAATGACATCATCATCTCCAACAAGCCCAGTAACTAAATCACCTCCAACAAAGCCAATGACATCATCACCACCAACAAACCCAATGACATAATCAACTCCAACTAATCCAATTACATCATGATCTCCAACAAATACAATGACATCATCACCTCCGACAAAGCCAATGACATCATCACCTCCAACAAAGCCAATGGCATAATCACTTCCAAGAAACCCAATGACATCATCATCTCCAGCAAAGTGAATGATATAATCATCTCCAACAAGCCCAGTGACTTCATCATCTTCAACAAAGCCAATGACATCATCACCTCCAACAAATCCAATGACATAATCAGATGCAAAAACCCAATGACATCATCATCTCTAACAAACCCAATGACAGCATCATCTCCGACAAACACAATGACATCATCACATCCAACAAACCTGATGACGTCATCACATCCAACAAAGCCAATAATATCACCTCCAACAAAGCCAATTACAGCATCATTTCCAACAAAGTCAATGACGTCATCACCTCCAACCAAGCCAATGACATAATCACTTCGCAAAAGCCCAATGACATCCTCAGCTCCAACAAAGCCAATGACATTAGCACTGCCAACAAACCCAATTACATCATCAGCTCCAAAAAAGACAATGACATCATCATCTCCAATAAACCCAATCACATCGTCAGCTCCAACAAACACAATGACATCATTATCTCCAATAAACCCAATCACATCGTCAGCTCCAACAAACACAATGACATCATTATCTCTAACAAAGCCAATGACATCATCACCTCCAACAAAGCCAATGACATCATCATCTCCAACAAGCCCAGTGACTTCATCACCCTCAACAAAGCCAATGACATCATCACCTCCAACAAATCCAATGACATAATCAGATCCAACTAACCCAATGACATCATCATCTCTAACAAACCCAATGACAGCATCATCTCCAACAAACAAAATGACATCATCGCATACAACAAACCTGATGACATCATCACCTCCAACAAAGCCAATGACATCATCACTTCGAACAAGCCCAATGACAGCATCACCTCCAACATAGCTGAAGAAAACATCACCTCCTTCAAAACCAATGACATCATCAGCTCCAACAAACCCAATGATATCATCACATCCAACAAACCCAATGAGATCCTCCTCTCCAACAAACACAATGTCATCACATCCAACAAACCTGATGACATCATCACCTCCGACAAAGCCAATGACATCATCACCTCCAACAAAGCCAATGATATCATCACCTCCAACAAACCCAATGACTTCATCACCTCCAACAACTCAATGACATCATCACTTCCAACAAACCCAATGACATCATCACCTCCAACATAGCTGAAGAAAACATCACCTCCTTCAAAACCAATGACATCATCAGCTCCAACAAACCCAATGATGACATCTCCTCCAACAAACCCAATGACATCACATCCAACAAATCCAATGAGATCCTCATCTCCAACAAACACAATATCATCACATCCAACAAACCTGATGACATCATCACCTACGACAAAGCCAATGACATCATCACATCCAACAAAGCCAATGATATGATCACCTCCAACAAACCCAATGACTTCATCACCTCCAATAACTCAATGACATCATCACTTCCAACAAGCCCAATGACATCATCACCTCCAACATAGCTGAAGAAAACATCACCTCCTTCAAAACCAATGACATCATCAGCTCCAACAAAGCCAATGATGACATCTCCTCCAGCAAACCCAATGACATCACATCCAACAAATCCAATGAGATCCTCATCTCCAACAAACACAATATCATCACATCCAACAAACCTGATGACATCATCACCTCCGACAAAGCCAATGACATCATCACCTCCAACAAAGCTACTGATATCATCACCTCCAACAAACCCAATGATTTCATCACCTCCAACAACTCAATGACAACATCACTTCAAACAAACCAATGACATCATCACCTCCAAAAGAGCGAATGGCATAATCAGCTCCAACAGATGCAATGACATCATCATCTCCAACAAGCCCAGTGACTAAATCACCTCCAACAAAGCCAATGACATCATCACTGCCAACAAAGCCAATGACATATTCAGCTCCAAATAACCCAATGACATAATCAGTTCCAACTAACCCAATGACATCATCATCTCCAACAAAGCCAATGACATCATCACCTCCAATAAAGCCAATGATATAATCACTTCTAACAAGCCCAATGACATCCTCACCGCCAACAAAGCCAATGACATAATCACTGCCAACAAACCCAATGACATCATCAACTCCAACAAAGCCATTGACATCATCAGCTCCAGCAAAACTAATGACATCTTCCTCTTCAAGAGAGCCAATGAGATTATCACCTCCAACAATGCCAATGATGTCATATCCTCCAACAAACACAATAACATCTTCTCGAACAAACCCAATGATATCTCCTTGAACAAACCCAAGGACATCATCAGCACCAACAAACCCAATAATGTCATCTCCTCCAACAAGCCCAATGGCATCATCACCTCCAACAAAGCCAATAACATCATCAACTCCAACAAAGAAAATAACACCATCAAATCCAACAAAGCCAATGGCATCATCACCTCCAACAAAGCCAATGTCCTTATCAACTCCAACAAAGAAAATGGCACCATCAAATCCAACAAAGACAACGACATCATCACCTCCAACAAACCTGAAGACAACACCATCTCCTTCAAAACCAATGACATCATCAGCTCCAACAAACCCAGTGATGACATCTCCTCCAACAAACCCAATGACATCACATCCAACAAACCCAATGATATCATCAGCTCTAACAAACACAATGATGTCATCTCCTCCAACAAACCCAATGACATCATCACCTCCAATAAATCCATTGACATCCTCACCTCCAACATAGCCAATGACATGATCACCTCCAACAAAGCCAATGACATAATCACCACCAACAAATCCAATTACATCATCACCTCCAACAAAGCCATTGACATCATCACGTCCAACAAACCCAATGACATCATCAGCTCCAACAAACCCAATGACATCATCAGCTCCAACAAACCCAATGACATCATCATCTCCAATAAACCCAATCACATCGTCAGCTCCAACAAACACAATGACATCATTATCTCCAGCAAACCCAATGACATCATCACCTCCAACATACCCAATGACATCATCATCTCTAACAAACCCAGCGACTTCATCACCTCCAACAAACCCAATGACAACATCACCACCAACATACCCAATGACATAATCCTCTCCAACAAATCCAATGACATCATCATCTCCAACAAACACAATGACATGATCACCTCCGACAAAGCCAATGACATGATCACCTCCAACAAAGCCAATGACATAATCACCACCAACAAACCCAATTACATCATCACCTCCAACAAAGCCATTGACATCATCACGTCCAACAAAGCCAATGACATCATCAGCTCCAACAAACACAATGACATCATCTCCCTCCAAAACAGGTTTACCGTTTTGGGTACTGTTGGGGGAGATGACTTATCAGGGGAAGGCACCAGCAGCCAGGTTCAGGGCACCATGACTGGCTCTGCTGCACAGAAGGGCGGGAAAAAGAGGGATAGGGCTATAGTGATAGGGGATTCAATTGTAAGGGGGATAGATAGGAGTTTCTGTGGCCGAGACCGAGACTCCAAGATGGTATGTTGCCTCCCTGGTGCAAGGGTCAAGGATGTCTCGGAGCGGGTGCAGAGCATTCTGAAGGGGGAGGGGGATCAGCCAGTTGTCGTGGTACATGTAGGTACCAACGATGTAGGTAAAAAGAGGGAGGAGGTCCTACAAGCTGAATTTAGGGAGTTAGGAGCTAAATTGAAAAGTAGGACCTCAAAGGTAGTAATCTCTGGATTGCTACCAGTGCCACGAGCTAATAAGTTTAGAGAGAGTAAGATAGATAAGCTAAATACATGGCTTGAGCAGTGGTGCAAGGGAGAGGGATTTAAATTCTTGAGGCATTGGAACCAGTTCTTGGGGAGGAGTGACCTGTACCAAGGGGACGGTCTACACCTGAACTGTGAGGGAGCCGATGTCCTCGGGGTAATATTTTCTAGGGCGGTTCGGGAGGATTTAAACTAATTTGGCAGGGGGATGGGAACCTAGGTAGTGGAAAAGAGGGAAGTCATATGAAGTCAGAAATAGATGGTAGAAAGGTGAGAAGCAATAAGCAAAGGAGAGAAACACAAAGGGCCAAACTAATTCACAATGAGAGTGTGAAAAAAGCAAGCCTGAAGGCTTTGTATCTTAATGCTAGAAGCATTAGGAACAAGATGGATGAATTAGTTGTGGAAATAGAGGTAAACAAGTATGATTTGATTGGGATTACAGAAACGTGGCTGCAGGGTGGGCAAGGCTGGGAACTTAACATCCAGGGATATACAATATTTAGGAAGGATCGGCAAAAAGGTAGGGGAGGTGGGGTAGCATTGCTGGTAAAGGAGGGGATTAATGCAATGGAAAGGAAGGATATTAACTCGGATGAAACGGAATCTGTATGGGTAGAAATGAGAAATAGCAAGGGGAGGAAAACGTTAGTGGGTGTGATATATAGGCCTCCAAATAGTAATATGGAGGTGAGGGAAGGCATAAAAAGGGAAATTAGAGAAGCGTGCGATAAGAGCACAGCTGTCATCATGGGTGACTTTAATTTACATATTGATTGGACTACCCAAATTAGTAAAAATTCTGAGGAGGAGGAATTCCTGGAATGTTTTCGGGACGGTTATCTGGACCAATATGTCGAGGAGCCGACTCGAGATCAGGCCATTTTAGACTGGGTATTGTGCAATGAGAAGGGACTTATCAGCAATCTTCTTGTACGAGGCCCCTTGGGTCAGAGCGATCATAATATGATCGAGCTCTCAGTCGAGATGGAGAGTGAGGAAATTGAATCAGAGACTAAGGTCCAGAACTTAAATAAAGGGAATTACGAGGGTATGAGACGGGAATTGGGTAAGATTGATTGGGTGGTGTTTCTGGGGGGATTGACAGTGGATAGACAATGGCAAGCATTCAAAGATAGAATGGAAGAATTCCAGAACATGTTTATACCGGTTTGGCATAAAAATAAACCTAAAAAGGTGACTCAACCGTGGATAACGAGGGAAATTAGGGACAGCATAAAATCAAAAAAAAGGGCATATCAACTGGCAAAAAAAAGCACCAGACCGGAAGATTGGGGGCAGTACAGGATACAGCAAAAGAGGACAAAGGGATTAATCAGGAAGGGGAAAATAGAATACGAAAGTAAACTTGCAGCAAACATAAAGACAGACTGCAAAAGCTTTTATCGGTATATCAGGAGGAAAAGACTGGTAAAATCCCAAGTCGGTCCCTTGCAGTCCGATTCGGGAGAATATATAATGGAGAATAAGGAAATGGCAGACCAATTAAACTCATACTTTGGTTCTGTATTCACAAAGGAGGACACAAATAACCTCCCAGGAATATCGACAAACATAGGGACTAATGAGAGGGAGGAGCTGACAGAAATTAGTATCTCTAGGGATATGGTGTTGGGTAAGTTGAGGGGACTGAAGGCCGACAAATCCCCGGGGCCTGATAAACTACATCCTAGGGTACTTAAGGAGGTGGCCCTGGAGATAGCAGATGCTCTAAGGATCATCTTCCGGAACTCCATTGACTCGGGAACAGTACCCGTGGATTGGAGGGTAGCTAATGTTACCCCAATATTTAAAAAGGGGGGTAGAGAGAAAGCAGGGAATTATAGACCAGTAAGCCTTACATCGGTTGTGGGCAAAATGCTAGAGTCCATTATTAAGGATAAAATAGCGGAGCACTTGACAAATGGGGAAAGGATCGGACAGAGTCAACATGGATTTACAAAGGGTAAATCGTGTTTGACTAATCTGCTGGAATTTTTTGAGGAAGTAACTGGTAAAATAGATGGGGGAGAGCCAGTGGATGTGGTGTACCTTGACTTCCAGAAAGCCTTCGATAAGGTTCCACACAAAAGATTATCATGCAAAATTAAGGCTCATGGGATTGGGGGCAAAGTATTAACGTGGATAGAGAACTGGCTGGCGGATAGAAAACAGAGAGTTGGAATAAACGGCTCGTTTTCGGAGTGGCAGGCAGTGACCAGCGGGGTGCCGCAAGGATCTGTCCTGGGACCCCAGCTGTTCACAATATATATAAATGATCTGGATCAGGGAATTGGATGCAATATTTCCAAATTCGCTGACGACACTAAACTAGGAGGAGGGGTGGGCTCTGATGAGGATGTCAGGAGGCTACAGTGCGATTTGGACAGGTTGGGGGAATGGGCGGATACGTGGCAGATGCACTATAATGTGGATAAATGCGAGGTTATCCACTTTGGGGGTAAAAACAGGAGGGTAGATTATTATCTAAATGGCAATAGATTGGGAGATGGGGAAGTGCAGAGGGACCTGGGTGTTCTTGTGCACCAGTCACTGAAGGAGAGCATGCAGGTGCAACAGGCGATTAAGAAGGCAAATGGTATGTTGGCCTTCATATCAAGGGGGTTCGAGTATAGGAATAGGGATACCTTACTACAGCTGTACAAGGTGCTGGTGAGACCGCATCTGGAGTATTGTGTACAGTTTTGGTCGCCCCATCTGCGGAAGGATGTTCTTGCCATGGAAAGAGTGCAACGGCGATTCACCAGGCTGATACCTGGAATGGCGGGAATGAACTACGAAGAGAGATTAAATAGTTTGGGCTTGTACTCACTGGAGTTTAGAAGATTGAGAGGGGATCTCATCGAAACATATAAAATTATGGCAGGCCTGGACAGGCTGAATTCAGAGAGAATGTTTCCAATGGCCGGGGAGCACAGAACCAGGGCCACAGTCTAAAAATAGCGGGCAAATCATTTAAAACAGAGATGAGGAAGAATTTCTTCACTCAAAGAGTGGTGAGCCTGTGGAATTCCCTGCCACAGAGGGCTGTGAAGGCTAATTCAATAAATATTTTCAAGAGAGAATTGAATATATTTCTGAAGGCTAAGGGGATTAAGGGTTACGGAGAAAAGGCGGGGACGGGGTACTGAACTGGTAAGATCAGCTATGATCTCAGATGAAGATCAGCCATGATCTCATTGAATGGCGGAGCAGGCTCGAAGGGCCGAATGGCCTACTCCTGTTCCTATCTCTATGTTTCTATGTTTCTATGTTTCATACCCAATGACATCATCATCTCTAACAAACCCAGCGACTTCATCACCTCCAAAAAACCCAATGACAACATCACCACCAACAAACCCAATGACATAATCACCTCCAACAATTCCAATGACATCATCATCTCCAACAAACACAATGACATCATCATCTCCGACAAAGCCAATGACATCATCACCTCCAACAAAGCCAATGGCATCATCACTTCCAACAAACCCAATGACATCATCATCTCCAACAAAGTGAATGACATAATCAGCTCCAACAAATGCAGTGACATCATCATCTCCAACAAGCCCAGTGACTTCATCACCTTCAACAAACACAATGACATCATCACCTCCAACAAATCCAATGACATAATCAGAACCAACTAACCCAATGACATCACCATCTCTAACAAACCCAATGACAGCATCAACAAACACAATGACATCATCACATACAACAAAGCTGATGACATCATCACCCCAACAAAGCCAATGATATCATCACGTCCAACAAGCCCAATGACATCATCACCTCCAACAAAGCTAAAGAAAACATCACCTCCTTCAAACCCAGTGACAACATCAGCTCCAACAAACCCAATGATGACATCTCCTCCAACAAACCTAATGACATCACATCCAACAAACCCAATGAGATCGTCATCTCCAACAAACACAATGTCATGACATCCAACAAACCCAATGATATCATCACCTCCAACAAACACAATGATGTCATCTCCTCCAACAAGCCCAATGGCATCATCACCTCCAACAAAGCCAATAACATCATCAACTCCAACAAAGAAAATAACACCATCAAATCCAACAAAGCCAATGGCATCATCACCTCCAACAAAGCCAATGTCCTTATCAACTCCAACAAAGAAAATGGCACCATCAAATCCAACAAAGACAACGACATCATCACCTCCAACAAACCTGAAGACAACATCATCTCCTTCAAAACCAATGACATCATCAGCTCCAACAAACCCAGTGATGACATCTACTCCAACAAACCCAATGACATCACATCCAACAAACCCAATGATATCATCAGCTCTAACAAACACAATGATGTCATCTCCTCCAACAAACCCAATGACATCATCACCTCCAATAAATCCATTGACATCCTCACCTCCAACATAGCCAATGACATGATCACCTCCAACAAAGCCAATGACATAATCACCACCAACAAATCCAATTACATCATCACCTCCAACAAAGCCATTGACATCATCACGTCCAACAAAGCCAATGACATCATCAGCTCCAACAAACCCAATGACATCATCATCTCCAATAAACCCAATCACATCGTCAGCTCCAACAAACACAATGACATCATTATCTCCAGCAAACCCAATGACATCATCACCTCCAACATACCCAATGACATCATCATCTCTAACAAACCCAGCGACTTCATCACCTCCAACAAACCCAATGACAACATCACCACCAACATACCCAATGACATAATCCTCTCCAACAAATCCAATGACATCATCATCTCCAACAAACACAATGACATGATCACCTCCGACAAAGCCAATGACATGATCACCTCCAACAAAGCCAATGACATAATCACCACCAACAAACCCAATTACATCATCACCTCCAACAAAGCCATTGACATCATCACGTCCAACAAAGCCAATGACATCATCAGCTCCAACAAACACAATGACATCATTATCTCCAGCAAACCCAATGACATCATCACCTCCAACAAAGCCAATAACATCATCACTTCCGACATACCCAATGACATCATCATCTCTAACAAACCCAGCGACTTCATCACCTTCAAAAAAACCCAATGACAACATCACCACCAACAAACCCAATGACATAATCACCTCCAACAAATCCAATGACATAATCTCCAACAAACACAATGACATCATCATCTCCGACAAAGCCAATGACATCATCACCTCCAACAAAGCAAATGGCATCATCACTTCCAACAAACCCAATGACATCATCATCTCCAACAAAGTGAATGACATAATCAGCTCCAACAAATGCAGTGACATCATCATCTCCAACAAGCCCAGTGACTTCATCACATTCAACAAACACAATGACATCATCACCTCCAACAAATCCAATGACATAATCAGATCCAACTAACCCAATGACATCATCATCTCTAACAAACCCAATGACAGCATCAACAAACACAATTACATCATCACATACAACAAATTTGATGACATCATCACCCCAAAAAAGCCAATGATATCATCACGTCCAACAAGCCCAATGATATCATCAGCTCCAACAAACACAATGACATCATTATCTCCAGCAAACCCAATGACATCATCACCTCCAACAAAGCCAATAACATCATCACTTCCAACATACCCAATGACATCATCATCTCTAACAAACCCAGCGACTTCATCACCTCCAAAAAACCCAATGACAACATCACCACCAACAAACCCAATGACATAATCACCTCCAACAAATCCAATGACATCATCATCTCCAACAAACACAATGACATCATCATCTCCGACAAAGCCAATGACATCATCACCTCCAACAAAGCAAATGACATCATCACTTCCAACAAACCCAATGACATCATCATCTCCAACAAAGTGAATGACATAATCAGCTCCAACAAATGCAGTGACATCATCATCTCCAACAAGCCCAGTGACTTCATCACCTTCAACAAACACAATGACATCATCACCTCCAACAAATCCAATGACATAATCAGATCCAACTAACCCAATGACATCATCATCTCTAACAAACCCAATGACAGCATCAACAAACACAATGACATCATCACATACAACAAACCTGATGACATCATCACCCCAACAAAGCCAATGATATCATCACGTCCAACCAGCCCAATGACATCTTCACCTCCAACAAAGCTAAAGAAAACATCACCTCCTTCAAAACCAGTGACAACATCAGCTCCAACAAACCCAATGATGACATCTCCTCCAATAAACCCAATGACATCACATCCAACAAACCCAATGAGATCGTCATCTCCAACAAACACAATGTCATGACATCCAACAAACCCAATGATATCATCACCTCCAACAAACACAAAGATGTCATCTCCTCCAACAAACCCAATGACATCATCACCTCCAATAAATCCATTGAGATCCTCACCTCCAACAAAGCCAATGACATGATCACCTCCAACACAGCCAATGATATCATCACCTCCAACAATGCCAATGATGTCACCTCCTCCAACTAACCCAATGACATCTCTTCGAACAAACCCAATGACATCATCACCTCCAACAAACACAATGGTTTCATCTCCTCCAACAAACCCAATGACATCATCACCTCCAATAAATCCATTGACATCCTCACCTCCAACATAGCCAATGACATTATCACCTCCAACAATGCCAATGATATCATCACCTCCAACAAACACAATGAAGTCATCTCCTCCAACAATACCAATGACATAATCACCTCCAACAAATACAATGACATCATCACCTCTAACAAAGCCAATGACATCATCACATCCAACAAAGCCAATGACAACATCGCCTCCAACAAGCCCAATGAGATCACCTCCAACAAACCCAATCACATCACCCCAACAAAGCAATTGAAATTATCACCTCCAACAAAGCCAATCACATAATCACCTGCAACAAACCCAATGACATTGCCTCCAACAAACCCAATGACATCATCACCTCCAACAAACCCAGTGACATCATCACCTCCAACAAGCCCAATGACATCATCACCTGCAACAAAGCAAATTACATCATCACCTCCAACAAAGCCAATTACATCATCACCTCCAACAAAGCCAATGACATCACCGCCAACAATACCAATCACATAATCACCTCCAACAAATACAATGACATCATCACCTCTAACAAAGCCAACGACATCATCACATCCAACAAAGCCAATGACATCATCACCTCCAACAAGACCAATGACATCACCTCCAATAAACCCAATGACATCATCACCCCAACAAAGCAAATGAAATCATCACCTCCAACAAAGCCAATCACATAATCACCTGCAACAAACCCAATGACATTGCCTCCAACAAACCCAATGACATCATCACCTCCAACAAAGCCAATTACATCATCACCTCCAACAAAGCCAATGACATCACCGCCAACAATACCAATCACATAATCACCTCCAACAAATACAATGACATCATCACCTCTAACAAAGCCAACGACATCATCACATCCAACAAAGCCAATGACATCATCACCTCCAACAAGCCCAATGACATCACCTCCAATAAACCCAATGACATCATCACCCCAACAAAGCAAATGAAATCATCACCTCCAACAAAGCCAATCACATAATCACCTGCAACAAACCCAATGACATTGCCTCCAACAAACCCAATGACATCATCACCTCCAACAAACCCAGTGACATCATCACCTCCAACAAGCCCAATGACATCATCACCTGCAACAAAGCAAATGACATCATCACCTCCAACAAAGCCAATAACGTCATCACCTCCAACAAAGCCAATGACATCACCGCCAACAATACCAATCACATAATCACCTCCAACAAATTCAATGACATCATCACCTCTAACAAAGCCAATGACATCATCACATTCAACAAAGCCAATGACATCAACACCTCCAACAAACCCAATGACATCACCCCCAACAAACCCAATGACATCATCGCCCCAACAAAGCAAATGAAATCATCACCTCCAACAAAGCCAATCACATAATCATCTGCAACAAATCCAATGACATCGCCTCCAACAAACCCAATGACATCATCACCTCCAACAAACCCAGTGACATCATCACCTCCAACAAGCCCAATGACATCATCACCTGCAAGAAAGCAAATGACATCACCACCTCCAACAAAGCCAATGACAACACCTCCAACAAATCCAATGACATAATCACCTCCAACAAACACAATGACATCTTCCCGAACAAACCTAATGACATCACCTCCAACAAAGCCAATGATGACATCTCCTCCAACAAACCCAATGATGTCATCTCCTCCAACAAATGCAATGCCATGTTCTCAAACAAACCTAAAGACATCACCTCCAACAAAACGAAAGACATCATCACCTCTAGCAAAGCCAATGACATCATAACCTACAACAAAGCCAATGACATCATCAGCTCCAACAAACCCAATGACATAATCACCTCCAACAAACCCAATGACATCATCACCTCCAACAAAGCCAATGATGACATCTCCTCCAACAAACCGAATGACATAATCTCCTCCAACAAATGCAATGACATCTCCTACAACAAACCCAATGACATCACATCCAACAAACCCAATGATATCATCAGCTCTAACAAACACAATGATGTCATCTCCTCCAACATACCCAATGACATCATCACCTCCAACAAAGCCAATTACATCATCACCTGCAACAAAGCCAATGACATCACCGCCAACAATACCAATCACATAATCACCTCCAACAAATACAATGACATCATCACCTCTAACAAAGCCATTGACATCATCACGTCCAACAAAGCCAATGACATCATCAGCTCCAACAAACCCAATGACATCATCATCTCCAATAAACCCAATCACATCTTCAGCTCCAACAAACACAATGACATCATTATCTCCAGCAAACCCAATGACATCATCACCTCCAACATACCCAATGACATCATCATCTCTAACAAACCCAGCGACTTCATCACCTCCAACAAACCCAATGACAACATCACCACCAACAAACCCAATGACATAATCATCTCCAACAAATCCAATGACATCATCATCTCCAACAAACACAATGACATGATCACCTCCGACAAAGCCAATGACATGATCACCTCCAACAAAGCCAATGACATAATCACCATCAACAAACCCAATTACATCATCACCTCCAACAAAGCCATTGACATCATCACGTCCAACAAAGCCAATGACATCATCAGCTCCAACAAACACAATGACATCATTATCTCCAGCAAACCCAATGACATCATCACCTCCAACAAAGCCAATAACATCATCACTTCCAACATACCCAATGACATCATCATCTCTAACAAACCCAGCGACTTCATCACCTCCAAAAAACCCAATGACAACATCACCACCAACAAACCCAATGACATAATCACCTCCAACAATTCCAATGACATCATCATCTCCAACAAACACAATGACATCATCATCTCTGACAAAGCCAATGACATCATCACCTCCAACAAAGCCAATGGCATCATCACTTCCAACAAACCTAATGACATCATCATCTCCAACAAAGTGAATGACATAATCAGCTCCAACAAATGCAGTGACATCATCATCTCCAACAAGCCCAATGACTTCATCACCTTCAACAAACACAATGACATCATCACCTCCAACAAATTCAATGACATAATCAGAACCAACTAACCCAATGACATCACCATCTCTAACAAACCCAATGACAGCATCAACAAACACAATGACATCATCACATACAACAAAGCTGATGACATCATCACCCCAACAAAGCGAATATCATCACGTCCAACAAACCCAATGACATCATCACCTCCAACAAAGCTAAAGAAAACATCACCTCCTTCAAACCCAGTGACAACATCAGCTCCAACAAACCCAATGATGACATCTCCTCCAACAAACCTAATGACATCACATCCAACAAACCCAATGAGATCGTCATCTCCAACAAACACAATGTCATGACATCCAACAAACCCAATGATATCATCACCTCCAACAAACACAATGATGTCATCTCCTCCAACAAGCCCAATGGCATCATCACCTCCAACAAAGCCAATAACATCATCAACTCCAACAAAGAAAATAACACCATCAAATCCAACAAAGCCAATGGCATCATCACCTCCAACAAAGCCAATATCCTTATCAACTCCAACAAAGAAAATGGCACCATCAAATCCAACAAAGACAACGACATCATCACCTCCAACAAACCTGAAGACAACATCATCTCCTTCAAAACCAATGACATCATCAGCTCCAACAAACCCAGTGATGACATCTCCTCCAACAAACCCAATGACATCACATCCAACAAACCCAATGATATCATCAGCTCTAACAAACACAATGATGTCATCTCCTCCAACAAACCCAATGACATCATCACCTCCAATAAATCCATTGACATCCTCACCTCCAACATAGCCAATGACATGATCACCTCCAACACAGCCAATGATATCATCACCTCCAACAATGCCAATGATGTCACCTCCTCCAACTAACCCAATGACATCTCTTCGAACAAACCCAATGACATCATCACCTCCAACAAACACAATGGTGTCATCTCCTCCAACAAACCCAATGACATCATCACCTCCAATAAATCCATTGACATCCTCACCTCCAACATAGCCAATGACATTATCACCTCCAACAATGCCAATGATATCATCACCTCCAACAAACACAATGAAGTCATCTCCTCCAACAATACCAATGACATCATCACCTCTAACAAAGCCAATGACATCATCACATCCAACAAAGCCAATGACAACATCACCTCCAACAAGCCCAATGACATCACCTCCAACAAACCCAATGACATCATCACCCCAACAAAGCAATTGAAATTATCACCTCCAACAAAGCCAATCACATAATCACCTGCAACAAACCCAATGACATTGCCTCCAACAAACCCAGTGACATCATCACTTCCAACAAACCCAGTGACATCATCACCTCCAACAAGCCCAATGACATCATCACCTGCAACAAAGCAAATGACATCATCACCTCCAACAAAGCCAATTACATCATCACCTCCAACAAAGCCAATGACATCACCGCCAACAATACCAATCACATAATCACCTCCAACAAATTCAATGACATCACCTCTAACAAAGCCAATGACATCATCACATTCAACAAAGCCAATGACATCAACACCTCCAACAAACCCAATGACATCACCCCCAACAAACCCAATGACATCATTGCCCCAACAAAGCAAATGAAATCATCACCTCCAACAAAGCCAATCATATAATCACCTGCAACAAATCCAATGACATCGCCTCCAACAAACCCAATGACATCATAACCTCCAACAAGCCCAGTGACATCATCACCTCCAACAAGCCCAATGACATCATCACCTGCAAGAAAGCAAATGACATCACCACCTCCAACAAACCCAATGACATCATCACCTCCAACAAACCCAGTGACATCATCACCTCCAACAAGCCCAATGACATCATCACCTCCAACAAACCCAATGACATAATCACCTCCAACAAACCCAATGACATCATCACCTCCAACAAAGCCAATGATGACATCTCCTCCAACAAACCGAATGACATAATCTCCTCCAACAAATGCAATGACATCTTCCCGAACAAACCTAATGACATCACCTCCAACAAAGCCAAAGTCATCATCACCTCTAGTAAAGCCAATAACATCATAACCTACAACAAAGCCAATGACATCATCATCTCCAACAAAGCCAATGACATCATCATCTCCAACAAAGCTAATGACATCTTCCCCACCAAAAGAGCCTAAAGCATCCTCACCTCTATCAAGGCCAATGACATCATCACCTCTAACAAAGCCAATGGCATCACCCCCTCCAACTAAGCCAATGACATCACCTCTTCCAACAAACCCAATGACATCAACCCCTCCAACAAACCCAATGACATCAACCCCTCCAACAAACCAAATGATATCTCCTCGAACAAACCTAATCACATCTTCTTGAACAAATCCAATGATGTCACCTCCAACAAAGCCAATGACATCATCACCTCCATCAAAGCCAATGACATAATCAGCACAAACAAATCCAATGACATCATCAGCCCCAACAAACACAATGACATCACCAACTCCAACAAACCCAATGACATCATCATCTCCAACAAAGCCAATTACATCTTCCCCTCCAACAAAGCAAATGATATCATCACCTCCGACAAAGCGAATGACATCACCTCCAACAAACTCAATGCCATAATCACCTCCAACAAACACAATGACATCATCAACTCCAACAATCCCAGTGATTTCATCACCTCCAACAAACCCAATGACATAACCACCTTTATAAACCCAATTACATCATCACATCAACATACCCATTGTTATCATCACCACCATCAAACCCAATGACTTCATCACCTCCAACAAAGCTAATGAAATCATCACCTCCAACAAAGCAAAAGACATCATCACCTCCAACAAAACCAATGACATCAACACCTCCAACAAAGCAAATGACATCATCACCTCCAACAAAACCAATGACATCAACAACTCCACCAAAGCCAATGACATCCTCACCTCCGCAAAGCAAATGACATCATCACCTCCAACAAAGCCAATGACATCTTCACCTCAAAAACCAATGACATCATCCCCTCCAACAAAACCAATGACATCACTTCCGCCAACAAACTCAATGACATTATCATCTCCAACAAAACTAATTAAATCATCACCTCCATCAAACCCAATGACATCCTCACCTCCAACAAAGGCAATGGCATCACCACCACCAACAATGCCAATGACATCATCACCTCCAACAAAGCAAATGACATCAGAACCTCCAACAAACCCAATGACATCACCTCCTCCAACAAACCTAATGACGTTATTCCCTCCAACATACCCAATGATATCTCCTCAAATAAATCCAATGACATCATCAGCTCCAACAAACCCAATGATGTCATCTCCACCAACAAACCCAATGATGTCTTCTCGAACAAGCCCAATGACATAATCAACTCCAACAAAGCCAATGACATCATCACCTCCAACAAAGCCAATGACATCTTCACTTCAAAAACCAATGACATCATCCCCTCCAACAAAACCAATGACATCACTTCCGCCAACAAACTCAATGACATTATCATCTCCAACAAAACTAATTAAATCATCACCTCCATCAAACCCAATGACATCCTCACCTCCAACAAAGGCAATGGCATCATCACCTCCAACAATGCCAATGACATCATCATCTCCAACAAAGCAAATGACATCAGAACCTCCAACAAACCCAATGACATCACCTCCTCCAACAAACCTAATGACGTTATTTCCTCCAACATACCCAATGATATCTCCTCAAATAAATCCAATGACATCATCAGCTCCAACAAACCCAATGATGTCATCTCCACCAACAAACCCAATGACGTCTTCTCGAACAAGCCCAATGACATAATCAACTCCAACAAAGCCAATGACATCATCACCTCCAACAAAGCCAATGACATCTTCACCTCAAAAACCAATGACATCATCCCCTCCAACAAAACCAATGACATCACTTCCGCCAACAAACTCAATGACATTATCATCTCCAACAAAACTAATTAAATCATCACCTCCATCAAACCCAATGACATCCTCACCTCCAACAAAGGCAATGGCATCATCACCTCCAACAATGCCAATGACATCATCATCTCCAACAAAGCAAATGACATCAGAACCTCCAACAAACCCAATGACATCACCTCCTCCAACAAACCTAATGACGTTATTCCCTCCAACATACCCAATGATATCTCCTCAAATAAATCCAATGACATCATCAGCTCCAACAAACCCAATGATGTAATCTCCACCAACAAACCCAAGACGTCATCTCCTCCAACAAACCCAATGACGTCTTCTCGAACAAGCCCAATGACATAATCAACTCCAACAAAGCCAATGACATCATCGCCTCCAACAAAGCCAATGACATCATCATCTCCAACTGACACAATGACATTATCACCTCCAACAATGCCAATGACGTGATAGCCTCCAACAAACCCAAGGACATTTTCTCGAACAAACCCAATGATACCTCCTTGAACAAACCCAATGACATCATCACCTCCAACAAACACAATGATGTCATCTCCTCCAACAAACCCAATGACATCATCACCTCCAATAAATCCATTGAGATCCTCACCTCCAACATAGCCAATGACATGATCACCTCCAACACAGCCAATGATATCATCACCTCCAACAATGCCAATGATGTCACCTCCTCCAACTAACCCAATGACATCTCTTCGAACGAACCCAATGACATCATCACCTCCAACAAACACAATGGTTTCATCTCCTCCAACAAATCCATTGACATCATCACCTCCAATAAATCCATTGACATCCTCACCTCCAACATAGCCAATGACATTATCACCTCCAACAATGCCAATGATATCATCACCTCCAACAAACACAATGAAGTCATCTCCTCCAACAATACCAATGACATCATCACCTCTAACAAAGCCAATGACATCATCACATCCAACAAAGCCAATGACAACATCACCTCCAACAAGCCCAATGACATCACCTCCAACAAACCCAATGACATCATCACCCCAACAAAGCAATTGAAATTATCACCTCCAACAAAACCAATCACATAATCACCTGCAACAAACCCAATGACATTGCCTCCAACAAACCCAATGACATCATCACCTCCAACAAACCCAGTGACATCATCACCTCCAACAAGCCCAATGACATCATCACCTCCAATACAGCCAATGGCATCATCACCTCCAACAAAGCCAATTACATCATCACCTCCAACAAAGCCAATGACATCACCGCCAACAATACCAATCACATAATCACCTCCAACAAATAAAATGACATCATCACCTCTAACAAAGCCAATGACATCAACACCTCCAACAAACCCAATGACATCACCTCCAACAAAGCCAATCACATAATCACCTGCAACAAATCCAATGACATCGCCTCCAACAAACCCAATGACATCATCACCTCCAACAAGCCCAGTGACATCATCACCTCCAACAAACCCAGTGACATCATCACCTCCAACAAGCCCAATGACATCACCACCTCCAACAAACCCAATGACATAATCACCTCCAACAAACCCAATGACATCATCACCTCCAACAAAGCCAATGATGACATCTCCTCCAACAAACCGAATGACATAATCTCCTCCAACAAATGCAATGACATCTTCCCGAACAAACCTAATGACATCACCTCCAACAAAGCCAAAGTCATCATCACCTCCAGTAAAGCCAATAACATCATAACCTACAACAAAGCCAATGACATCATCATCTCCAACAAAGCCAATGACATCATCATCTCCAACAAAGCTAATGACATCTTCCCCACCAAAAGAGCCTAAAGCATCCTCACCTCTATCAAGGCCAATGACATCATCACCTCTAACAAAGCCAATGGCATCACCCCCTCCAACTAAGCCAATGACATCACCTCTTCCAACAAACCCAATGACATCAACCCCTCCAACAAACCCAATGACATCAACCCCTCCAACAAACTTAATGATATCTCCTCGAACAAACCTAATCACATCTTCTTGAACAAATCCAATGATGTCACCTCCAACAAAGTCAATGACATCATCACCTCCATCAAAGCCAATGACATAATCAGCACATACAAATCCAATGACATCATCAGCCCCAACAAACACAATGACATCACCAACTCCAACAAACCCAATGACATCATCATCTCCAACAAAGCCAATTACATCTTCCCCTCCAACAAAGCAAATGATATCATCACCTCCGACAAAGCGAATGACATCACCTCCAACAAACTCAATGCCATAATCACCTCCAACAAACACAATGACATCATCAACTCCAACAATCCCAGTGATTTCATCACCTCCAACAAACCCAATGACATAACCACCTTTATAAACCCAATTACATCATCACATCAACATACCCATTGTTATCATCACCACCATCAAACCCAATGACTTCATCATCTCCAACAAAGCTAATGAAATCATCACCTCCAACAAAGCAAAAGACATCATCACCTCCAACAAAACCAATGACATCATCACCTCCAACAAAACCAATGACATCAACAACTCCACCAAAGCCAATGACATCCTCACCTCTGCAAAGCAAATGACATCATCACCTCCAACAAAGCCAATGACATCTTCACCTCAAAAACCAATGACATCATCCCCTCCAACAAAACCAATGACATCACTTCCGCCAACAAACTCAATGACATTATCATCTCCAACAAAACTAATTAAATCATCACCTCCATCAAACCCAATGACATCCTCACCTCCAACAAAGGCAATGGCATCATCACCTCCAACAATGCCAATGACATCATCACCTCCAACAAAGCAAATGACATCAGAACCTCCAACAAACCCAATGACATCACCTCCTCCAACAAACCTAATGACGTTATTCCCTCCAACATACCCAATGATATCTCCTCAAATAAATCCAATGACATCATCAGCTCCAACAAACCCAATGATGTCATCTCCACCAACAAACCCAAGACGTCATCTCCTCCAACAAACCCAATGACGTCTTCTCGAACAAGCCCAATGACATAATCAACTCCAACAAAGCCAATGACATCATCACCTCCAACAAAGCCAATGACATCATCATCTCCAACTGACACAATGACATTATCACCTCCAACAATGCCAATGACGTGATAGCCTCCAACAAACCCAAGGACATTTTCTCGAACAAACCCAATGATACCTCCTTGAACAAACCCAATGACATCATCAGCTCCAACAAACCCAATGATGTCATCTCCTCCAACAAACCCAATGACATCATCACCTACAACAAAGTCAATGACATCATCAGCTCCAACAAACCCAATGATGTGATCTCCTCCAACAAACTCAATGATGTCATCTCCAACAAACACAATGTCATCATCACTTCCAACAAATCCAATGACATCACCTCCTTCAAAACCAATGGCATCATCAGCTCCAACAAACCCAATGACGTGATATCCTACAACAAACCCTAGGACATTTTCTCAAACAAACCCAATGATATCTCTTTGAACAAACCCAATGACATCATCAACTTTAAACAAACCCAGTGATGTCATCTCCTCCAACAAACCCAATGACATCATCACCTACAACAAAGTCAATGACCTCATCAGCTCTAACAAACCCAATGATGTCATCTCCTCCAACAAACCCAATGATGACATCACCTCCAACAAACCCAATGACATCACCTCCAGCATACCCAATGACATCATCACCTCCAACATACCCAATGACATCACCATCAACAAACCAATGACATCATCACCTCAAACAAATCCAATTACATCATCATCTCCAACAAACCCAATGAAGTCATCACCTCCAACAAACCCAATGACATCCATTTCAAACAAGCCCAAGCAAAACATCAACTCCAACAAACCGATGACATCAACACCTCCAACAAACACTATGACATCATCATCACCAACAAACCAATGACATCAGCAGCAACAAACCCAATGACATTAGCTCCCAAAAATCTAATGACATCATCACCTCCAACAAACTCAATGGCATCATCACCTCCAGCAAACCTAATGAAGTCATCATCTCCAACCGACACAATGACATTATCACCTCCAACAATGCCAATGACGTGATAGCCTCCAACAAACCCAAGGACATTTTCTCGAACAAACCCAATGATATCTCCTTGAACAAACCCAATGACGTCATCAGCTCCAACAAACCCAATTATGTCATCTCCTCCAACAAATCCAATGAAATCATCTCAAACAAACCCAATGACATCACCTCCTCCAACAAACCAAATGACATTATTCCCTCCAACATACCCAATGATATCTCCTCGAATAAATCCAATGACATCATCAGCTCCAACAAACCCAATGATGTCACCTCCAGCAACAAACCCAATGACGCCATCTCCTCCAACAAACCCAAAGAAGTCTTCTTGAAAAAGCCCAATGACATAATCAACTCGAACAAAGCCAATGACATCATCACCTCAAACTGACCCAAAGACAGCATCACCTCCAACAATGCCAATGACGTGATATCCTCCAACAAACCCAAGGACATTTTCTCGAAGAGACCCAATGATATCTCCTTGAACAAACTCAATGACATTATCAGCTCCAACAAACCCAATGCTGTCATCTCCTCCAACAAACCCAATGACGTTATCACATACAAACACAATGTCATCATCACTTCCAACAAACCCGATGACATCACCTCCTTCAAAACCAATGGCATCATCAGCTCCAACAAACCCAATGACGTGATATCCTACAACAAACTCAAGGACATTTTCTCGAACAAACCCAATGATATCTCCTTGAACAAACCCAATGACATCATCAGCTCCAACAAAAGCAATGATGTCATCTCCTCCAACAAACCCAATGACATCATCACCTACAACAAAGTCAATGACATCATCAGCTCCAACAAACCCAATGATGTCATCTCCTCCAACAAACCCAATGATGACATCACCTCCAACAAACCCAATGACATCACCTCCAACATACCCAATGACATCACCATCAACAAACCAATGACATCATCACCTCAAACAAATCCAATTACATCATTGCCTCCAACAAACCCAATGACATCATCTCAAACAAGCCCAATCACAACATCAACTCCAACAAGCTGATGAAATCAACACCTCCAAGAAACGCTATGACATCATCATCACCAACAAACCAATGACATCATCTCCAACAAATGCAATGACATCATCAACTCCAACAAACCAATGACATCAGCAGCAACAAATCCAATGACATTACCTCCCACAAATTTAATGACATCATCACCTCCAACAAACCCAATGATGTAATCTCCTCCAACAAACCTATTGATGACATCACCTCCAACAAACCCAATGGCATCACTTCCAACATACCCAATGATACCATCACCTCCAACATACCCAATGACATCACCATCAACAAACCAATGACATCATCACCTCAAACAAATCCAATTACATCATCTCAAACAAGCCCAATCACAACATCAACTCCAACAAACCGGTGACATCAACACCTCCAAGAAACACTATGACATCATCATCAACAACCAACCATTGACATCAACATCTCCAACAAACCCAATGACATCATCAACTCCAACAAACCAATGACATCAGCACCTCCAACAAACTCAATGGCATCATCACCTCCAACAAACCCAATGAAGTCATCACCTCAAACAAATCCAATGAAATCATCTCAAACAAACCCAATGACATCATCACCTCCAACACACCCAACGACATCATCTCCAACAAACACAATGTCATAATCACTTCCAACACACCCAATGACATCATCTCCAACAAACAAAATGTCATCACTTCCAACAAACCCAATGACATCACCACCTTCAAAACCAATGATGTCATCAACTCCAACAAACACAATGACATCATCACCTCCATCACACTCAATGACATCATATCCAACAAACACAATGTCATCATCACTTCCAACAAACCCAATTACATTATCTCCTTCAGAGCCAATGGCATAATCAGCTCCAACAAACCAAATTATGTAATCTCCTCCAACAAACCCAATGACATCATCTCCTCCAACAAACCCAATGACATCATCACCTCCTTCAAAACCAGACAGCATCACCTCCAACAAACCCAATGACATCACCTTCAACAAACCAGTGACATCATCACCTCCAGCAAACCCAATGTCATCACCTTTAACAAACCAATGACATCATCACCTCCTACAAATCCAATGAAACCATCACCTCCAATAAAGTCAATGGCGTCATCACCTCCAACAAATCCAATAACATCATCACCTCCAACAAAGCCAATGACATCATTTCTGCCAACAAACCCAATAATATCTTCTCGAACAAAGCCAATGACATCATCAGCACCAACAAACCCAATGATGTAATCTCCTCTAACAAACCCAATGACGTCATCTCCACCAACAAACGCAATGACATCTTCTCGAACAAATCTAATGACATCACCTCCAACAAAGCCAAATACATTATCACCTCCAACAAAGCCAATGACATCATCATCTCTAACAAAGCCAATGACATCATCAGCACCAACGAAGCCAATGACGTCAGCTCCAAAAAAGCCAAAGATATTATCACCTCCAACAAAGCCAATGACATCATCAGCACCCATGACATCAGCTCCAACAAAGCCAAAGACATTATCACCTCCAACAAAGCCAATGACGTCATCATCTCCAACAAAGCCAATGACATCATCATCTCCAAGAAAGCCAATGACATCATCATCTCAAACAAAGCCAATGACATCATCCCCTTCAACAAATCCAATGACATCACCTCCTCCAACAAACCCAATGACATCATTCCTTCCAACAAACCAAATGATATCATCGCCTCCAGAAAACCCAATGATGTTATCTGCTCCAACAATCCCAATGACATTTTCTTGAACAAACCCAATGACTTCACGCCCAACAAAGCCAATGAAATCATCACCTCTAACAAAGCCAATGACATCATCAGCACCAACAAAGCCAATGACGTCAACTCCAACAAAGCCAAAGACATTATCACCTCCAACATAGCCAATGACATCACGTCCTCCAACAAACCCAATGACATCATTCCCTCCAACAAACCAAATGACATCATCACCTCCAGAAAACCCAATGATGTTATCTACTCCAACAATCCCAATGACATTTTCTCGAACAAACCCAATAACATCACCTCCAACAAACCCAATGACATCAACACCTCCAACAAAGCCAATGACATCACCTCCTCCAACAAACACAACGAAATCATCACTTCCAACAAACTCAATTACATCATCCTCTCCAACAAACCAAATTACATCACCTCAAACATCAACAGCTCCAACAAACCCAATGATGTCATCTCCTCCAACAAACCCAATAATGACATCAACTCCAACAAACCCAATGACACCCCCTCCAACAAACCCAATGACACCATCACCTCCAACAAACCGATGACATCAACACCTCCAACAAACCCGATGACATCATCACCACCAACAAACCAATGACATCATCACCAACAAACCAATGACATCATCACCGCCAACAAACCCAATGACATTCTTATAAATCTCATCATCATGAAGAAACGACTCATGAAATAACACTGGCCGGACAGCTGGTGGCACCGTCCAAGGAGTATAAATACTCGGGCATGGGTCCAGCTTGCTCAGGGACATTTTGTAATACAGGAACTAGTGAAGTACAACTAGACCTCCATGTTTTGAAACAAGTTGATTAAAGCCTTGCTTTATACTCGAACCAAGTGCGTAATGAGTTTTATTACGTCAATTTAATCAACTTGCTATTGACTCCACACTCTGAGTGATTTCGGGAACAGCCAGCTATGACTTCAACTGCAGAAGGGAACTCCAGCATAGTAATCAATCTATCATGGACAAACTACTCAGAACCACCCGTCCTGACTTGGACAGAATTCACGTACAACTGCTATGGTATGGAAACACTGGTATCGTACCTTCAGCAACTTCCTCAGGGTGTGTGGTGAGAATGTTCCTGATAAATTAGAGATACTTGCCAATTATGTATCTCCTCATGTGTTTGACTATATCGAAGACTGTGTAGACTATGACTCTGCTATCCTAATATTTCAGCGACTATATGTTAAGGCCTCAAACAAAATTTTTGCTCAGCATCTACTGGCAACAACTCGACAACAACCTGGGGAATCACTTGATGAATTCCTTCAGAAACTTCGCAGGCTCAGCAAGGATTGCAATCTTAAAGCTGTCACAGCTGAGCAGTACCAGGAGGAGTTAATTTGTGATTCCTTTATTAATGGGATTGCATCTCCCTTCATACTCCAGCGCCTGTTGGAGAATAAAACTCTCGAGTTACAGGCTGCCTATGACCAGGCATGTTCCCTGGACTTAGCAAAGAGGAATGCAGATACCTATCTTTTACCTCATGCACAGGCTGCTGCTATCACTTTTAATGACTCTTTTGATAGGTCTCGGGCAGAAGCCCTCACTGATGATGACTCTAACCTGGCGGATGACAACCCTACCCTAGAAGCCTTCACTGATGACGACCCCACCCTAGCGGCATCTTGGCTGTCTGGAAGGAAGGGTTTCTTCTGTGGATGTGCGATCCATTATAGGAAATTTTGTCCTGCTCTTAACGCAACCTGCAATCATTGCAGCAAGAAAGGTCACTTTTCTAAGGTATGCCAGTCAAGAGCTTCTGTTAGTTTTGCAGCTACTATCTATAAAACTGCTCCTCCCCCAAGAGCCACTACTAAGGTTACAGCTGCTATCTATGAAACTGCTCCTCTCCCAAGAACCACTACTAAGGTTACAGCTGTCATAGGTAAAACTGCTCCTCCTCCCATCACAGCTGTTTTTCCCCAAAGTCTGTCCCATGCAGCCACAAAGGTTTCGGTAAATGGACACATTTTGAGTGCACTAATCGACTCATGCGGCTCTGACAGCTTCATTAGTGAGCGGACTGTCCGTAAGTTAAAACTGCATATTTACCCCTCAGACAGGGAAATTGCAATGGCTCTGACGACACTGACCACCAACTCTTCCGGCTTTTGTCTTGTCTTGCATTTATTTCTCCACCCAGCTCGGGGTGCTCAAAAACCTATGCAGTGATGTGCTCCTGGGAGAGGATTTCCAGAAACAACACAAAAGACTCACTTTCAAGTTTGGAGTGTCAAAGCCGGAGCTTACTATTTCCAAAGTATTGTTTTGTGCGCTTTCGGCGGCTTCGCTCGATGAGCCCTCCTTGTTTGCCAATCTTTCCCCCCGATGTAAGCCCATGGTCACTAAATCATAACGTTTCAGCCAAGATGATCAATCCTTTATCGAGGCAGAAATCTCTCGCCTTCTAGCTGACGGTATCACTGAGCCATGTTCATCTTCCTGGCCGGCTTAAGTCGTCATTGTTAAAAATCCTCTGAAGCAACACAAGAAACGTCTTTGCATCGATTACTCGCAAACTATTAACCAGATGATAGTGTCAATAACTTTGCCAACTACAAGGTATTTTCAACTTTTGATTTAAAGAGCGCATATCATCAAATACCATTAAAGGACTCTGACAAAAAGTATACAGCATTTGAGGCCAATGGTCGGCTTTATCAGTTTTGTCGCCTTCCATTTGGGGTCACCAATGTGGTGGCCGTCTTTCAATGGGCAATGGATAGCCTAGTCAAACAGGAGAACTTAACGGACACTTTTCCATATCTAGATAATATCACCATTGCTGGTCATTACCAGAAGGAACATGATGCCAATCTCCAGAAATGTTTTGACGTTCTCCGTTGTCGCAACTTAACCTTAAATGAGTCCAAATCTGTGAAATCAGTACCATCAGTCAACATCCTTGGCTATTGGGTGGGCAACGGTGTCATCAAACTGGATCCGGAGCGACTTCGTCCGCTTCAGGAGCTCCCTCCCCCTACGAATCTCGACTCTCTTCGTCGGGCACTCGGCATGTTCGCCCCTCCTTCACGCAAAGTCATTTCCATTGGAGGCAATGGCTATTTCAGCTTTCAACCTCCTCAAGCGACAACTGGAAAAAGCCACGCTTCATTCCATTGATGAAAATCTTCCTTTCGTGGTCGAGTGCGATTCATCGGAGGTGGCGATCTCTGCTACCTTGAATCAAGGTGGTCGACCCATTGTATTTCTGTCCAGAATGTTGCAGGGTAGTGAGTTCCATTATCCTCCTGTCGAGAAGGAGGCTACAGCCATCATTGAAGCTGTACATAAATGGAGTAATTTTCTCATTCGTCGCCATTTCACACTTATAACCAATCAGCGCTCTGTGGCCTTTATGCTGGATAACCGGAAACGCACTAAGATCAAGAATAACAGAATACAATGCTGGAGGATGGAATTGGCCGCCTTTGGATACACCATACATTATCGACCCGGCAAAGAGAATGTGGCCCCGGATACCCTCACACGGGCATTCTGCTCTTCTATGTCAACTTCAACTCTTGTGGATCTTCATGCTGACTTATGCCATTCTGGCGTTACCCATATGTTGCACTTTGTGCAATCTAAAAATCTCCCATTTTCTACGGAAGATGTGAAAAAAACATGCCCCTCCTGTAGAATTTGTGCAGAATTAAAACCGCAATTCTTCCATCCATTGGATGGCTCGCTCATACATGCTATGCAACCTTCCTCAACGCAAAACACCTACTTACTTACTATGGTGGATGAATATTCACGCTTTCCCTTTGCTTTCCCCTGTCCCAATATCCTTACTTCCACAGTGATCAAATGCCTTGATCAAGTCTTTTCCCTTTGCGATATGGCCAATTTCATCCACTCTGATTGGTGTCCCTCCTTCATGTCAAGCGAACTCAAAAGTTATCTTTCCCAACAGGGAATCACCACAAGTAAAACAACACCATACCATCCCATCGGTAATGGACAGGCTGAGCGATACAATGCTATCATTTGGAACGCTGTTCATCTTGCACACGCAACCTACCAGACCAGCAGTGGGAAACTATGCTCCCTGATGTGTTGCATTCCATCAGGTCTCTTCTTTCTACATCCACCAATTTCATGCCTCATGAGCGATTCTTCAGGTACCAGCGTTGCTCCACTCATAGGACGTCTCTAACGTCATGGTTGACAGCTCCCGGCCCCATGCTGCTCCGAAGATTCGTCCGATCTTCCAAAAATAATCCCCTCGTTGACGAGGTGGAACTCACGGACGTTAATCCCACGTATGCGCACGTGCCGTACCCTGATGGCCAGGAGTCCACCATTTCACTCCGAGATCTGGCTCCCCGTCCAACCAGTCCCATGGACCCAACTGATAGAGGGACCCACGGTAATGATGTCGACACTCTGCGCTCCTTTGAAGATGATGCCCTACCTGGGACATCAAGAGATCTGCCGGCTACCCCACCAGATCCACTCAGGGAGCCGAGCACTCCCCATGGGATGGCCGCCCGATGCCAGGATGCCGGTCAATCCCCGGCTATCAAACAAGATGAAGCCAGCTCTGCGCCTGTGGGGATCCGCACCCGGAGTCACGATCTCCCCAGTCTCCCTCAGATCTATCAAGGCAACACGGGCCCTGTCGATCTACCAGTATGGATCAAGCAGCCCAGGGACCAAGACACGGTCCGGGGAGACGTGCCTTCCAGCCATAAACAAAGATCTAAAAGACTGCGGCTATTCGTGGTCCGCCTAATCCATTAGGAAGAATTCGTCAGACTTCCAAATCTTTTAGGCAGGAAGAATGTTATAAATCTCATCATCATGAAGAAATGACTCATGAAATAACACTGAACGGCCAGCTGGTGGCGCCGTCCAAGGAGTATAAATTCTTGGGCGTAGGCCCAGCTTGCCCAGGGACATTTTGGAAGACAGGAACTAGTGAAGTACAGCTAGACCTCCATGTTTTGAAACAAGTTGATTAAAGCCTTGCTTTATACTTGAACCAAGTGCGTAGTGAGTTTGATTACGTCAGACATCATAACCTTCAACAAACCCAATGACATCATCTCAAATAAGCCCAATCCCAACATCAGCTCCAACAAACCGATGACATCAACACCTCCAACAAACCCTATGACATCATCACCACCAACAAACCAATGACATCATCACCACCAACAAACCAATGACAACATCACCGCTAACAAAACCAATGACATCACCTCCCAGAAATCCAATGACATCATAACCTTCAACAAACCCAATGACATCACCTCCAACAATCTCAATTACATCACCTCCCACAAATCCAATGACATTATTACCTCCAACAAACTCAATGACAGCATCACCCCCAACAAACCCAAACACATCATCACCTCCTACTATCCCAATGACATAATCTCCTCCTACTATCCCAATTACATCATCACCTCCTTCAAAACAAATGACATCGTCACCTCCAACAAACCGAATGACAACACCTTCAACAAACCAATGACATCATCACATCGAACAAACCCAATGACATCACCTCCAACAAACCCAAAGACATCATTACCTCCAACAAACCCAATGACATCACCTTCAACAAACCAATGACAGTACCACCTCAAACAAACCCAGTGACTTCATTATCTCCAACAAACCAATGACAACATCACTGCCAACAAAACCAATGATATTACCTCACACAAGTCCAATGACATCATCACCTCCAACAAACCCAATGACATATCTCAAACAAACCCAATGACATCATTAGCCTCAACAAACCCGATGACATCAACACCGCCAACAAAACCGATGACATCAACACCTCCAACAAACCCTATGACATCATCACCTCCAACAAACCCAATGAGTTACACGAGGTACAATTTACACCATGCATGAATTAAACCATGCACGATTTACACCATGTATGATTTACAACATGCACGATTTACACCATGCACAATTTACACCATTCGTGATTTACAGGTGGTTCTATTTACAAGAGGTATGATTTATACCAGGTACAATTTATATGAGGTACGATTTATACCATGCACAATCTACATCTGGTATGATTTCCACCAGGCGCGATTTATACCAGGTACAATTTACACCAGTTACGACTTACACCAGGTACGATTTACATGAGGTATGATTTAAAAGTGGTACAATTTACACCAGGTACAATTCACACCAGGTACGATTTACATCAGTTACGATTTACACCAGGTACAATTTACACCAGGTACGATTTACACCTGGTATGATTTACACCAGGGACGATTTACACCAAGTATGATTTACACCAGATACAATTTACACGAGGCACGATATACACCAGGTACGCTTTACATGAGGCACGATTTACACTAGGTATGATTTACACCATGTACGATTTACACCAGGCATGATTTACACCAGGTACAATTTACACTAGGTACGATTTAAACCAGGTACGATTTACACCAGGTTAAATTTACACGAGGTACAATATACACCAGGTACGCTTTACACCAGGCATGATTTACACTAGGTACGATTTACACCAGGTACGATTTACACCAGGTACGATTTACACCAGGTACGATTTACACCAGGTAAAATTTACACAAGGTACGATATACACCAGGTACACTTTACACCAGGCATGATTTACACTAGGTATGATTTACACCAGGTACAATTTCCACCAGGTACGATTTACACCAGGTACGATTTACACCAGGTACAATTTTCACCAGGTATGATTTACACCTGGTATGATTTACACCAGGGACGATTTACACCAGGTATGATTTACACCTGGTACAATTTACACGAGGCACGATATACACCAGGTACACTTTACACCAGGCACGATTTACACTAGGTATGATTTACACCAGGTATGATTTACACCAGGTAAAATTTACACGAGGTACAATATACACCAGGTATGCTTTACACCAGGTAAAATTTACACGAGGTACGATATACACCAGGTATGATTTACACCAGGTAAAATTTACACGAGGTACAATATACACCAGGTATGATTTACACCAGGTAAAATTTACACGAGGTACGATATACACCAGGTACGATTTACACCAGGCACGATTTACACGAGGTACGATTTACACCAGGTATGATTTACACCAGGTACAATGTCCACCAGGTATGATTTACACCAGATACGATTTACACCAGGTACGATTTACACCAGGTACCATTTACACCAGGTAAAATTTACACGAGGTACGTAATACACCAGGTACACTTTACACCAGGCATGATTTACACTAGGTATGGTTTACACCAGGTACAATTTCCACCAGGGACGATTTACACCAGGTATGATTTACAGCAGGTACAATTTACACAAGGCACGATATACACCAGGTACGCTTTACACCAGGCGCGATTTACACTCGGTACGATTTACACCAGGTATGATTTACACTAGGTTAAATTTACACGAGGTACAATATACACCAGGTACGCTTTACACCAGGCATGATTTACACTAGGTATGATTTACACCATGTATGATTTACACCAGGCACAATTTACACCAGGTACAATTTACACTATTCACGATTTATACCATACACGATTTACACAATGTGCGATTTATGCCTGGTTCTATTTACACCAGGCACAATTTCCACCAGGCACAATTTTCACCGGGTACGATTTTCACCATGCTCAATTTACACGAGGTACAATTTACACCAGGCACGATTTACAGCAGGTACGATTTACACCAGGTACAATTTACACGAGGTACAATTTACAACAGGCATGATTTACTGCAGGTACGAATTACACCAGATTCGATTTACACCAGGTATGATTTACACCAGGCACATTTTACACCAGGTACAATTTATACCAGGTACGATTTACATCAGTTATGAATTGCGCCATGCACGAATTATACCGTGCACGATTTATTCAGGCACGATTTATAGCACTTACGAATTACACCAAGTACGGTTTACACCAGGTACTATTTACACCAGGTATGATTTATAGCAGATACAATTTTTATATAAGATTACATCGGATTACATAGTTTATACAGCACAGAAACAGGCTATCTGGCCCAACCAGTCTATGCCGGTGTTTATGCTCCACTCAAGCCTCCGTCGTCTTTCCTCATCTGACCCTATCAGCATAACCCTCTATCCTCTTCTCCCTTATATGCTTATCTAACCTCCCCTTAAATGCATCTATACTATTCGCTTCAACCACTCCCTGTGGTAGCGAGATCCACATTCTCACCACTCTCTGGGTAAAGAAATTTCTTCTGAATTCCCTATTTGATTTTTTGTTGACTATCCTATATTGATGGCGTCTAGTTTTGCTCTTCCCTTTCATGATTTGAAAGACCTCTATTAGGATACCCATCAGCCTTCTTTTTTCAAGAGAAAAGCGACCCAGCCTGTTCATCCTTTCCTGATAGGTATACCCTCGCATTTCTGGTATCATCCTTGTAAATCTTCTCTGCATCCTCTCCAGTGTCTCCAAACCCTTTTTATAATATGGTGTCCAGAATTGTACGCAGTACTCCAGGTGTGGCCTAACCAAGGTTCGATCCAAGTTTAACATAACTTCACTACTTTACAATTCTATCCCTCTAGAAATACACCCTAGTGCTTGGTTTGCTTTTTTATGGCCTTGTTCATCTGTGTCGATACTTTTAGTGATTTGTGTGTTTGTACTCAGAGATCCCTTTGCTCTTCTACCACATTTAGATTCTTATTTTCCAAGTAATATGTGACCTCCCTATTTTTCTTACCAAAATATAATACCTCACATTTATCTGTGTTGAATTTCATTTGCCAATTATATGCCTATTCTGCAAGTTTATTAATGTCTTCTTGTAATTTGTTGCAGTCCTCCTCAGTATTGGCTTTCCACCCAATTTGATGTTGTCTGCAAATTTAGAAATTGTGTTTTTGATTCCAAAGTCTAACTCATTAATATAAATTGTGAACAACAGTGGTCCCAGTACTGATCCTTGTGGAACATCACTACCCACCTTCTGCCACTGTGAATAGCTACACTTTACTCCCACTCTCTGCTTTCTGTCTTGACGCCAGCTAGCAATCCATTCTACTACTTGTCCCCTGACTCCGCATCCTCTGACCTTATTCATTAGTCTATTATGTGGTACCTTATCGAAGGCCTTTTGAAAATCTGGATAAATTACATCAACGGCATTACCCTTGTCTACTCTCTCTGTTATCTCTTCAAAAAATTCAATGAGGTTGGTCAAGCAAGAATTTCCCTTTTGAAATCCATGCTGACTATTTATTATTATATTTTTTGTTTCCAGATATTCTTCTATTTTCTCCTTTAGTAGGGATTCCATTATTTTTCCTACCATCGATGTTAAGCTGACTGGCATATAGTTCCCTGGACATGTTCCATCTCCCTTCTTAAATATCGGTATTACATTAGCTATCCATCAGTCCTCTGGCACTATACCTTTTTCTAACGAATTGCTAAATATGTGTAGCAATGCCTCTGCTATCTCTTCCCTAGATTCTTTTAAAATGCGCGGATGTAATCCGTCTGGACCAGGGGTTTTATCCTCTTTGAGTTTCATTAGTTTATTTAGTATATCTCCTCATTTTATTTTAAATGCAGTTAACTCATTACTAATCTCATGATCCAATGTTATGTCCACCTGTTCTATCTCCCTGGTAAATACTGAAGCAAAGTAATTATTTAATATTTCTGCCATTTCTCTATCGCTGCCTGTGATTTTATCCTCTCCATCCCTTAGTGGCCCTATTCCCATCCTGACTTTCCTTTTTTTATTTATGTGCCTGTAAAATATTTTACTATTTTGTTTTATGTTCCTTGATAATTTAATGTCATAGTTCCTCTTTGCCTTCCTAATGGTTTTTTTTTTACTTCTCTTCTAATCTCTTCATATTCTCCCTTATCATGCTCTCCCCTGCTGTCCATGTACTTAATGTGTGCCTCTTTCCTTGCCCTCAATCTTTCCCTTATGGCTTTATTCATCCATGGTGTCTCATTAGTGTTTAGCTTGTTCTTGTTTATTAGTGGAATATATTGAACCTGGACAATGTAGAACATCGTTTTAAATGTTTCCCATTGCTGTTCTACATCATTGTTTGCCAATATTGTTGTCCATTTTATCTTCCCAAGTTCTGTTCTCAGCCCCTCAAAATCAGCTTTTCTCCAACCTATTACCCTGGTCTATGTCCTTCTCAATTATCATCTTAAAGTGTATTATATTATGGTCACTATTGCCTAGATGTTGCCCTACTTTTACTTCTCTTATCTGCTCTGGTTCATTTCCCATATATCCAATAGCGAATCCTCCCTTGTTGGGCTTTTTACATATTGGGTTAGAAAGGAGTCCTGTACACTTTGTAGGAACTCTATTCCATTATCCCCTTTACCTACCTCTTCTGTCCAATTAATATCGGGCAGTTAAAATCCCCCATGATTATAATTCTGTTTTTTACTCATTTCCCTAATTTGTCTGCATATTTCTTCCTCCACCTCCATTCCACTATTAGGTCATCTGTAGACTACACCTATTAGTGTGATTGCTCTTTTATTATCTATTGGGGGAGATATTCCCCTACTTTGCACCTCCCATTGCGGGTGCTAATGGGGTGAAAAGCCTTTTCACCCAGGTGCATCGCTGACCGCGCCTCCAGCCAAATTCCACGGAAGGTTAGCAACGGCACTACAGGTAGCACCCTGGCACAAAAATTCCCCTTTGCCCTCTGCAGCAACACTGGGCGATGACAGGGGATGCGAGCAGGGTGGAAGTTAAAGGTGAGGTGGCCGGCCGCCCTGAAAAAAAGGCGGATTTTTTAAAAAGGTTTTTTTTTGCGCCTCCGGACGTGGGGTCCATGCCGCGATTGGCCAGCCCAGCACTCTGCTTGAATGCCGGGCTGATCGTGCGACACCCCTGCTCCCCGATGGTCCAGGTAAGTTTTTAAAAAACTGCAGAGTTCATAGTGTGGAGCCCTTCTCTTTAATTCAGGGAAGAGACCCTGCAATGTGGCAGCGCCACACATGGCCACTCATGGCGCTGCTGAGCACATTGCCCAGGATGCGCCCTGGGTCATGAACTTCCCCTCCACTTGCGCTCCAAGAAGGAAGTGGAATGCTTGATTTAGCACTCCACTTCCCTCTTGGAGCAAAAAAAGGGAATTTCTGAGAGGCTGGAAGAGGTTCGTGCATGGCCCTAACTTATCCAGCTTTCCTGATTTGGTGCCCCAAATGGGGCTCGAGGGGAATTTCTTCCCCCTTTATGCCTATCCACATGGATTCTATTTTTGTTTTGCTGATAGCTGCGTCACTTTTTTTCTACTGCCATTATGTTATCCCTAATAGTCACATCTACTCCACCTCCCCTTTCCCCCGCTCTATCTTTTCTAAATATGTTATACCCGGTAATGTTTAATTCCCAGTCCTGGTTTTTCTGTAGCCATGTCTCAGTAATCCCTACTATGTCTGGTTCCTCGCAATGCATGATTGCCTCCAGCACCCCTGCTTTATTATGGACACTGTGTGCATTGCTATACAGACAGATTAACTCATTTTTAACAGCAGTTCCTCTTACTTTATTTTTAACCGTCTTTTAAACTCCTGTTCTATAACTCTATTTATCCCCTGGCCATCAATGTCCTCCCATACTTTACTCTTTCCTATGCTCTCCTTTCCTGTTTTGTTTATATTTAGACTGGTTTCATTTCTTGTAGCTCCCTCCCCCACCACCCCCCGCCCCCCGCCACCCCCGTCTTTCTGGTTTAAAGGCTTTGCCACTTCCCTATTTACCCTTTTCGCTAGGACACAGGTCCCATCCCGGTTCAGGTGGAGCCTGGTACAGCTCCTTCCTGTCCCAGTACTGGTGCCAGATTCCCATAAAAAGGAACCCGTCTTTAACACACCAGCCCTTTAGCCATGTTATAATTCTCCTGATCTGACTTCTTCTATGTCAATTTGCAAGTGGCTCGGGCAATAATCCAGAGATTATTACCCTTGAGGTCCTGCTTTTTAATTTCGCTCCTAACTCCTGAAACTCTTTCAGGAGGACCTCCTCCCTGTTTCTATCTGAGTCGTTTATACTGACATGGACCACGACAACTGGATTTACCCCCTCCTTTTCCAAATTCCTCTCCAGCTGCTGTGAGATATCCCTCACCCTGGCACCGGGTAAGCAACACACCCTTCGGGATTCTCATTCTTGGCTGCAGAGGAGGATATCTATCCCCCTAATTATAGAATCCCCTATCACTACTATATTTCTACTCTGCTTTTCCCTGCCTTGGACAGTTTTCTGGGCCACGGTGCCTTGGTCTACATTGCGGCTGTCTTCCCGGCAGCCTTTCTCCGTGTCCTCACAGGTAGTGAGTACATCGTACCTGTTGGACAGGACCAGTGTCTGCGGGATCTCCTTCTCAACCTCTTGTAAATCCCCACTACCCATCTCCCTAGCAGTCACACCCTCCCCTTCCTGAACCTGTGCTTTCCTCTGGGGTGTGACTGTATTCTGGATAAAATGATCAAGAAATTCCTCCCCCTCCCTTATGTTTCAGAGAATCTCCAACTCGCACTCAAGCTCAATGACTCTGAGCCGGAATGAAGGCAGAGATAATTCCTGCAGATGTGGGAATCCGGGATGGTCTTGCTGTCCATAAACTCCCACATCAGGTACATTTAACACCTGCCACGATTAACACCATTCACGATTTAAACCAGGCGCGATTTATACCAGATGCGATTTGCACCAGGCACAATTTACACAAGGTGCGATTTTAAAAAGGTGCGATTTACACCAGGCACGATTACACCCAGATTCGATTTACACCAGGCACGATTTACACAAGGAGCGATTTACACCAGGCACGATTTACACCAGCCATGATTTACACAAGGCACGATTTACACCAGGCACGATTTACACCAGCCATGATTTACACAAGGCACGATTTACACCAGGCATGATTTACACCAGGTACGATTTATACTAAGTGTAATGTACACCAGGCACGATTTACACCAGGCATGATTTGCACCAGGAACGATTTACACCAGGCATGATTTACACCTGGCACGATTTGCACCAGGCACGATTTACACCAGGCACGATTACACCCAGATACGATTTACACCAGGTATGATTTACACAAGAGTGATTTACACCAGGCATGAATTACACCAGGCACGATTTACACCAGGGACAATTTACACCAGGCACGATTTACACCAGGTACTATTTAAACCAGGCACAATTTACACCAGGTACGATTTACACCAGGTGCGATTTACACTAGGCACGATTTACACCAGTTACGATTTACACCAGGTGCAATTTACACCAGGTTCAATTTACAGCAGGAACGATTTACACCAGGGAAAATTTAAACTAGGGACGGTTTACACTAGGTACGATTTACACCAGGCACATTTTAAGCCAGGTATAATTTACACCAGGCACAATTTACAACTTGTACAATTTACACCAGGCATGATTTACACCAGGCACGATTTACACCAGGTATGATTTATCCCAGGTACGAATTACACCAGGTGCGATTTACACCAGGTGCGATTTACACAAGGTACGATTTACACCAGGTACGATTTACACAAGGTACGATTTACACCAGGTATGATTTACACCAGGCAGGATTTACACCAGGTATGAGTCACATCAGGCACGATTTACAAAAGGAGCGATTTACACAAGGTACGATTTACACCAGGCACAATTTACGCCAGTTACGATTTACACCAGGCACAATTTACAACAGGTACGATTTAAACCAGGTACAATTTAAACCAGGTACGATTTACACCAGGAACGACTTACACCAGGTATGATTTACACCAGGGACGATTTACACCAGGCACGATTTACACCAGGCACGATTTACACCAGGTGCGATTTACACCAGGGATGATATACACCAGGTAAGATTTACACCAGGCATGATTTACACCAGGTACGATTTAAACCACGCACAATTTACAACAGGTACGATTTACACAAGGTATGATTTACACCAGGTAAGATTTACACCAGGTACGATTTACACCACGCATGATTTACAACAGGTACGATTTACACAAGATATGATTTACACCAGGTAAGATTTACACCAGGTACGATTTACACCAGGTACTATTTACACAAGTCACGATTTACACCAGGTATGATTTACACCAGGCACGATTTACACCAGGTACGATTTACACCAGGTATGATTTACACCAGGCACGATTTACACCTGGTATGATATACACCAGGTACGATTTACACCAGGTACGATTTACACCCGGCAGGATATACACCAGGCTCGATTTACACCAGGTACGATTGACACCAGGCACGATTTACACCAGGTATGATTTGCGCAAGGCACGATTTACACCTGGCTCGATTTACACCAGGTACGATTTACACCAGATACGATTTACACCATGTACGATTTACACCCGGTACGATTTACACAAATAACGATTTACACCAGGCATGATTCACACCAGGCACTATTTACACCAGGTTTGATTTACACCAGGTACGATTTACACAAAGCACACAATACACCAGGCATGATTTACACCAGGTGCGATTTACACCAGACACGATTTGCAAAAGGTACGATTCCCACCAGGTTTGATTTACACCAGTCACGATTGATGCCAGGCACAATTTGCACCAGGTACGATTTACACCAGAGACGATTTGCACCAGGCACGATTTACACAAGGCATAATTTACACCAGGTGTGATTTATACCAAGTAGGATTTACACCCAATATGATTTACACCAGGTACGATTTACACCAGGAACGATATACACCAGGTGCAATTTACACCAAATACGATTTACGCCAGAAACAATTTACACTAGTCACGATTTACACCAGGGACAATTTACACCAGTCTTGATTTACACCAGGTACCATTTACACCAGGTACAATTTACACAAGTCTCAATTTACTCAAAGCACGATTTACATGAGGCACGATTTACACCAGGCACTATTTACACCAGGTAAAATTTACACCAGGTATGATTTACACCAGGTGCGATTTACACCAGGTACAATTTACACCCGGTACGATTTACACCAGGTGTGATTTACAACAAGTACGATTTACACAAAGCACGATTTACACAAGCTACGATTTACACCAGGGACAATTTACACCAGGCACGATTTACACCAGGTACTATTTAAACCAGGCACAATTTACACCAGGTACGATTTACACCAGGTGCGATTTACACTAGGCACGATTTACACCAGTTACGATTTACACCAGGTGCAATTTACACCAGGTGCAATTTACACCAGGTTCAATTTACAGCAGGAACGATTTACACCCGGGAAAATTTAAACTAGGGATGGTTTACACTAGGTACGATTTACACCAGGCACATTTTAAGCCAGGTATAATTTACACCAGGCACAATTTACAACTTGTACAATTTACACCAGGCATGATTTACACCAGGCACGATTTACACCAGGTATGATTTATCCCAGGTACGAATTACACCAGGTGCGATTTACACCAGGTGCGATTTACACAAGGTACGATTTACACCAGGTACGATTTACACAAGGTACGATTTACACCAGGTATGATTTACACCAGGCAGGATTTACACCAGGTATGAGTCACATCAGGCACGATTTACAAAAGGAGCGATTTACACAAGGTACGATTTACACCAGGCACAATTTACGCCAGTTACGATTTACACCAGGCACAATTTACAACAGGTACGATTTAAACCAGGTACAATTTAAACCAGGTACGATTTACACCAGGAACGACTTACACCAGGTATGATTTACACCAGGGACGATTTACACCAGGCACGATTTACACCAGGCACGATTTACACCAGGTGCGATTTACACCAGGGATGATATACACCAGGTAAGATTTACACCAGGCATGATTTACACCAGGTACGATTTAAACCACGCACAATTTACAACAGGTACGATTTACACAAGGTATGATTTACACCAGGTAAGATTTACACCAGGTACGATTTACACCACGCACGATTTACAACAGGTACGATTTACACAAGGTATGATTTACACCAGGTAAGATTTACACCAGGTACGATTTACACCAGGTACTATTTACACAAGTCACGATTTACACCAGGTATGATTTACACCAGGCACGATTTACACCAGGTACGATTTACACCAGGTACGATTTACACAAGTCACGATTTACACCAGGTATGATTTACACCAGGCACGATTTACACCAGGTACGATTTACGCCAGGTACGATTTACACCAGGCTCGATTTACACCTGGTATGATATACACCAGGTACGATTTACACCAGGTACGATTTACACCCGGCAGGATATACACCAGGCTCGATTTACACCAGGTACGATTGACACCAGGCACGATTTACACCAGGTATGATTTGCGCAAGGCACGATTTACACCTGGCTCGATTTACACCAGGTACGATTTACACCAGATACGATTTACACCATGTACGATTTACACCCGGTACGATTTACACAAATAACGATTTACACCAGGTATGATTCACACCAGGCACTATTTATACCAGGTTTGATTTACACCAGGTACGATTTACACAAAGCACACAATTCACCAGGCATGATTTACACCAGGTGCGATTTACACCAGACACGATTTGCAAAAGGTACGATTCCCACCAGGTTTGATTTACACCAGTCACGATTGATGCCAGGCACAATTTGCACCAGGTACGATTTACACCAGGGACGATTTGCACCAGGCACGATTTACACCAGGCATAATTTACACCAGGTGTGATTTATACCAAGTAGGATTTACACCCAATATGATTTACACCAGGTACGATTTACACCAGGAATGATATACACCAGGTGCGATTTACACCAAATACGATTTAAGCCGGACACAATTTACACTAGTCACGATTTACACCAGGTATCATTTACACCAGGTACGGTTTACACCAGGGACAATTTACACCAGTCTTGATTTACACCAGGTACCATTTACACCAGGTACACTTTACACAAGTCTCAATTTACTCAAAGCACGATTTACATGAGGCACGATTTACACCAGGCACTATTTACACCAGGTAAAATTTACACCAGGTATGATTTACACCAGGTACGATTTACACCAGGTACAATTTACAGCCGGTGTGATTTACACCAGGTGTGATTTACAACAAGTATGATTTACACAAAGCACGATTTACACAAGGTACGATTTACACCAGGTACAATTTACACAAGGCACGATTTCCACCAGGCTCGATTTACACCAGGTAAAATTTACACCAGGTATGATTTACACCAGGCACGATTTACATCAGGTGCGATTTACACCAGGTACAATTTACACCCGGTACGATTTACACCAGGTGTGATTTACAACAAGTACGATTTACACAAAGCACGATTTACACAAGCTACGATTTACACCAGGTACGAATTACACCAGGTATGATTTACACCAAGCACGATTTACACAAATCACGATTTACACCAGGTAAGATTTACACCAGGTACGACTTACAACAAGTACGATTTACACAAAGCACGATTTACACAAGGTACGATTTACACCAGTTATGAATTACACCAGGTATGATTTACACCAAGCACGATTTACACAACGCACGATTTACACCAGGTAAGATTTACAGCAGGTATGATTTACGCCATGCACAATTTACACCAGGTGTGATTTACACCAGGTACGATTTACACCAGGTACGATTTACACCATGTGTGATTTATACCAGGCATGATTTACACTAAGTCTCATTTACACCAGGTATGATTTATATCAGGCACGATTTACACCAGGTACGATTTACACCAGGTTTGATTTACAGCAACCACGATTTACACAAAGCACGATTTACACACGGTACGATTTACACCAGTTACGAATTACACCAGCTATGATTTACACCAAGCACGATTTACACAATGCACGATTTACCCCAGGTAAGATTTACACCAGGTATGATTTACGCCATGCACAATTTACACCAGGTGCAATTTACACCAGGTGTGATTTACACCAGGTACGATTTACACCAGGTCCAATTTATATCAGGCACGATTTACACCAGGTATGATTTACACCAGTTTGGTTTACATTAGGTATGATTTACACCAGGCTCGGTTTACACTAGGAATGATTTACACCGGGTATGAATTACACCAGGTATGATTTACACCAGGTGTGATTTACGCCAGACACGATTTACACTAGGTCCAATTTACACCGGGTACGATTTAGACCAGTTATGATTTTCAACAGGTACCATTTTTACCAGGCACGATTTACGCCAGGTACGATTTACAGCAGGTACGATTTACACCAGGTGCGATTTCCACAGGTACGAATTACACCAGTTATGATTTACAACAAGCACGATTTACACAAAGCATGATTTACACAAGGTACGATTTACACCAGGTACGAATTACACCAGTTATGATTTACACCAAGCATGATTTACACAAATCATGATTTACACCAGGTATGATTTACTCCAGGTATGATTTACACCAAGCACGATTTTTGCAAAGCACGATTAACACCAGGTGTGATTTACACCAGTTATGATTTACACCGGGCACGATTTACACCAGGTACGATTTACACCAGGTGCGATTTACACCAGGTACGATTTACACAAGTACGATTTACACCAGGTAAGATTTACACCAGGTATGATTTATGCCAGGCACGATTTACACCAGGTGTGATTTACACCAGGTGTGATTTACACAAGTCAAGATTTACACCAGGTATGATTTACACCAGTTACGATTTACGCCAGGTGCGATTTATATCAGGCATGGTTTACACCAGATACGATTTATACCAGGTTCGATTTACACTAGGTATGATTTACACCAGGCATGATTTACACTAGGAACGATTTACACCAGGTACGATTTACACCAGGTACGATTTACAACAGGTGTGATTTACACCAGGCACGATTTACACTAGGTCTGATTTACACCGGGTACAATTTAGACCAGGTAGATTTACAACAGGTACCATTTATACCAGGCACAATTTAAACCAGGTACGATTTACACCAGGCACAGTTTACACCAGGTGCGATTTACTCCAGGCATGATTTACACCAGGCCTGATTTAGACCAGGTACGCTTTACACCAGGTACGATTTACGCCAGGGATGATTTACACCAGGCTCAATTTAAACCAGGCACGATTTTCTCCAGGTGTGATTTACACCAGGTGCGATTTACACCAGGGACGATTTACACCAGGTAAGATTTACACCAGGCATGATTTACACCAGGTACGATTTACACCAGGCACGATTTACACCAGGGACGATTTAGACCAGGCTCGATTTACACCAGGGACGATTTACACCAGGTAAGATTTACACCAGGCATGATTTACACCAGGTACGATTTACACCAGGTACGATTTACACCAGGTATGATTTACGACAGGCACGATTTACACCAGGCTCGATTTTCACCAGGTACGATTTACACCAGGTATGATTTATGACAGGCACGATTTACACCAGGCTCGATTTACACAAGGTATGATTTGCACCAGGTATGAATTACACCAGGTATGATTTACACCAGGTGTGATTTACGCCAGACACGATTTACACTAGGTCCAATTTACACCGGGTACGATTTAGACCAGTTATGATTTTCAACAGGTACCATTTTTACCAGGCACGATTTACGCCAGGTACGATTTACAGCAGGTACGATTTACACCAGGTGCGATTTCCACAGGTACGAATTACACCAGTTATGATTTACAACAAGCACGATTTACACAAAGCATGATTTACACAAGGTACGATTTACACCAGGTACGAATTACACCAGTTATGATTTACACCAAGCATGATTTACACAAATCATGATTTACACCAGGTATGATTTACTCCAGGTATGATTTACACCAAGCACGATTTTTGCAAAGCACGATTAACACCAGGTGTGATTTACATCAGTTATGATTTACACCAGGCACGATTTACACCAGGTACGATTTACACCAGGTGCGATTTACACCAGGTACGATTTACACAAGTACGATTTACACCAGGTAAGATTTACACCAGGTATGATTTATGCCAGGCACGATTTACACCAGGTGTGATTTACACCAGGTGTGATTTACACAAGTCAAGATTTACACCAGGTATGATTTACACCAGTTACGATTTACACCAGGTGCGATTTATACCAGGCATGGTTTACACCAGATACGATTTATACCAGCTTCGATTTACACTAGGTATGATTTACACCAGGCATGATTTACACTAGGAACGATTTACACCAGGTACGATTTACACCAGGTACGATTTACAACAGGTGTGATTTACACCAGGCACGATTAACACTAGGTCTGATTTACACCGGGTACAATTTAGACCAGGTAAATTTACAACAGGTACCATTTATACCAGGCACAATTTAAACCAGGTACGATTTATACCAGGCACAGTTTACACCAGGTGCGATTTACTCCAGGCACGATTTACACCAGGCCTGATTTAGACCAGGTACGCTTTACACCAGGTACGATTTACGCCAGGGATGATTTACACCAGGCTCAATTTAAACCAGGCACGATTTACACCAGGGACAATTTAGACCAGGCTCGATTTACACCAGGGACGATTTACACCAGGTACGATTTACACCAGGTATGATTTACGACAGGCACGATTTACACCAGGCTCGATTTTCACCAGGTACGATTTACACCAGGTATGATTTATGACAGGCACGATTTACACCAGGCTCGATTTACACAAGGTATGATTTACACCAGGTATGAATTACACCAGGTATGATTTACTCCAAGCATGATTTAAACAAAGCACGATTTACACCAGTTATGATTTACACCGGGTATGATTTACGCCAGGCACGATTTACACCAGGTGTGATTTACATCAGGTGTGATTTACACCAGGCATGATTTATACCAGGTACGATTTACACCAGGTGTGGTTTATACCAGGCACGATTTACACAATGTCTGGTTTATAGCAGGTACAATTTATACCAGGCACGATTTACACCAGTTATGATTTACACCAGGTTCGATTTACACCAGGCACGATTTAGACCAGGTACACTTTATACCAGGTATGATTTACACCAGGTACAATTTACACCAGGCACGATTTTCTCCAGGTGCGATTTACACCAGGTGCGATATACACCAGGTAAGATTTGCACCAGGCATGATTTACACCAGGTACGATTTACACCAGGCTCGATTTACACCAGGTACGATTTACACAAGGTATGATTTACACCAGGTGTGATTTACACTAGGTACTATTTACACCTGGTATGATTTAGACCAGGTATGATTTACACCAGGCATGATTTACAACAGGCTCGATTTACACCAGGTTCGATTTACACAACATACGATTTACACCAGGTATGAATTACACGAGGTATGATTTACACCAAGCACGATTTACACAAAGCACGATTTACACCAGTTATGATTTACAGCAGGTATGATTTACGCCAGGCACGATTTAAACCAGGTGTGATTTACACACCAGGTGTGATTTACACCAGGTACGATTTACAAGTACGATTTACACCAAGCATGATTTACACAAGTACAATTTACACCAGGTAAGATTTACACCAGGTATGATTTACGCCAGGCATGATTTACACCAGGTATGATTTACACCAGGCATGAATTACAGTAGGAACGATTTACACCAGATACGATTTACACCAGGTACAATTTACAACTGGTGTGAATTACACCAGGCACGATTTACACTTGGTCCGATTTACACCGGGTACAATTTAGACCAGGTATGATTTACAACAGGTACCATTTATACCAGGCACGATTTACGCCAGGTACGATTTACACCAGGCACAGTTTACACCAGGTGCGATTTACTCCAGGCACGATTTACACCAGGCCTGATTTACACCAGGTATGATTTACACCAGGCACGATTTACACCAGGTGTGATTTACACCAGTTATGATTTACACCAGTTATGATTTACTCCACGCACGATTTACACCAGGCACAATTTAGACCAGGTACGCTTTATACCAGGTACAATTTACACCAGGTATGATTTACACCACGCGCAATTTACACCAGGCACGATTTTCTCCAGGTGCGATTTACACCAGGTGCGATTTACACCAGGCACAATTTACACCAGGCACGATTTTCTCCAGGTGCAATTTACACCAGGGACGATTTACACCAGGTTAGATTTACACCAGGCATGATTTACACCAGGCATGATTTTCTCCAGGTACGATTTACACCAGGTGCGATTTACACCAGGCACAATTTACACCAGGCATGATTTTCTCCAGGTGCAATTTACACCAGGGACGATTTGCACCAGGTTAGATTTACACCAGGCATGATTTACACCAGGTACGATTTACACCAGGCTCGATTTACACCATGTACGATTTACACCAGGTACTATTTACACCTGGCATGATTTACACCAGGCTCGATTTCCACCAGGTATGATTTACACCAGGCATGATTTACAACAGGCTCGATTTACACCAGGTACGATTTACACTAGGTATGATTTACAACAGGCACGATTTACACCAGGTTCAATTTACAGAACTTACGATTTACACCAGGTATGAATTACACGAGGTATGATTTACACCAAGCACGGTTTACACAAAGCACGATTTACACCAGTTATGATTTACACCAGGTAAGATTTACGCCAGGCACGATTTACACCAGGTGTGATTTATACCAGGTACGATTTACACAATGTCAGTTTATAGCAGGTACGATTTATACCAGGCACGATTTACACCAGTTACGATTTACACCAGGTTCGATTTATACCAGGCACGATTTAGACCAGGTACCCTTTATACCAGGTATGATATAGACCAGGTACCATTTATACCAGGCACTATTTACGCCAGGTATGATTTACGCCAGGCACAATTTACACAAGGTGCGATTTACTCCACGCACGATTTACACCAGGCACGATTTAGACCAGGTACGCTTTATACCAGGTACGATTTACACCAGGTACGATTTACACCAGGCACAATTTACAACAGGCACGATTTTCTCCAGGTGTGATTTACACCAGGTGCGATTTACACCAGGCATGATTTACAACATGTGCGATTTACACCAGGTACGATTTACACCAGGTCTGATTTACACCAGGCACGATTTACACCAGGCTCGATTTACACCAGGTACGATTTACACAAATCATGATTTACACCAGGCATGATTTACACCAGGCTCAATTTACACCAGGTGCGATTTACACCAGGTACGATTTACACCAAGTACGATTTACACAAAGCACGCAATACACCAGGCATGCTTAACACCAGGTGCGATTTACACCAGACACGATTGAAGCCAGGCACGATTTACACCAGGTACGATTTACGCCTGGGACGATTTGCACCAGTCACAATTTACACCAGGCATGATTTACACCAGGTAGGATTTACACCCAGTATGATTTACACCAGATACGATTTTCACCAGATGCGATTTACACCACGAATGATTTACACCAAAGACAATTTACTCCAGATACAATTTACACTAGTCGCGATTTACACCAGGTACGATTTACACCAGTTATGATTTACACCTGGGACAATTTACACCAGTCTCGATTTACAGCAGGTACGATTAACAACAGGTACAATTTATACCAGTCTCGATTTATTCAAAGCATGATTTACACCAGGCACGATTTACACCAGGCATGATTTCCACCAGGCTTGATTTACACCAGGTAAAATTTACACCAGGCTTGATTTACACCAAGCACGAATTACACAAAGCACGATTAACACTAGGTGTGATTTACACCAGTTATGATTTACACCAGGCACGATTTACACCAGGTACGATTTACACCAGGTGCGATTTACACCAGGTACGATTTACACCCGGTACGATTTACACCAGGTATGATTTACAACAAGTACGATTTACACAAAGCATGATTTACACAAGATACGATTTACACCAGGTACGAATTACACCAGGTATCATTTACACCAAGCACGATTTACACAAATCACGATTTACACAAGGTAAGATTTACACCAGGTATGATTTACACCAAGCACGATTTACACAAAGCACGATTAACACCAGGTGTGATTTACACCAATTATGATTTACAGCAGGCACAATTTACACCAGGTGCGATTTACACCAGGTGCGATTTACACCAGGTACGATTTACACCCGGTACGATTTACACCAGGTACGATTTACAAGTATGATTTACACAAAGCACGATTTACACCAGGTACGATTTACACCAGGTATGAATTACACCAGGTATGATTTACACCAAGCACGACTTACACAATGGACGATTTACACCAGGTAAGATTTACACCAGGTATGATTTACGCCAGGCACAATTTACACCAGGTGTGATTTACACCAGTTTCGATTTACACCAGGTGCGATTTATACCAGGCGTGATTTACACGAGGTCCGATTTACACCATGTGTGATTTACACCAGTTTCGATTTACACCAGGTGTGATTTACACCAGGCACAATTTACACCAGGTACGATTTACACCAGGTGTGATTTACACCAGTTTCGATTTACACCAGGCGTGATTTACAACAGGCATGATTTACACGAGGTCCGATTTACACCAGGTGTGATTTACACCAGGTACGATTTAAACCAGGTATGATTTACGCCAGGCACAATTTACACCAGCTGTGATTTACACCAGGTGTGATTTACACCAGTTTTGATTTACACCAGGTGTGATTTACACCAGGCATGATTTACTCGAGGTCTGATTTACACCAGGTGTGATTTACACCAGGTAAGATTTACACCAGGTATGATTTACGCCAGGCACAATTTACACCAGGTGTGATTTGCACCAGGTGTGACTTACATGAGATCCGATTTACACTAGGAACGATTTACACCAGGTACGATTTACACCAGGTACCATTTACACTCGGTCCGATTTACACCGGGTATGATTTAGACCAGGTACAATTTACAACAGGTACCATTTATACCAGGCACGATTTACGCCAGGTACGATTTACACCAGGCACAATTTACACTAGGTATGATTTACACCAGGTACGACTTACACCAGGGATGATTTACACCAGGTACTATTTATACCAGGCATGATTTACACCAGGTACGATTTACACCAGTTACGGTTTACACCAGACACGATTTACACCAGGTATGATTTACACCAGATAAGATTCACACCAGGTACGTTTCACACCAGGTATGATTTACACCAGGTAAGATTTACACCAGTTATGATTTACTCCAGGTACAATTTATACCAGGTACGATTTACACCAGGTACGATTTACACCAGGTACGATTTACACAAGGATCGATTCTCACAAGTTACGATTCACACCAAGTTGGATTTACACCAGGTACGATTTACACCAGGTATGATTTACACGAGGTACGATTTACACCTGGTATGATTTACACAAGGAGCGATTTACACCAGGTACGATTTACACTAGGTACGATTTACACCTGGTATGATTTACACAAGAAGCGATTTACACCAGGTACGATTTACACTAGCTACGATTTACACCTGGTATGATTTACACAAGGAGTGATTTACACCAGGTACGATTTACACCAGATACGATTCACAACAGGTATGATTTTCACCAAGTACAATTTACACCAGGTATGATTTACACCAGGTACGATTCACACCAGGTACGATTCACACCAGGTACGGTTTACACCCGGTACGATTTACACCCGGTAAGATTTACGCCAGGTACGATTTACACCAGATACGAATTACATCAGGTACAATTTACACCAGATAAGATTTACACCATGTGCAATTTATAGAAGGCACGATTTAAACCAGGTATGATTTACACCAGGCTCGATTTACAACAGGCACGGTTTACACCAGGTACAATTTACACCAGGTACAATTTACACCAGGTACGATTTACACTGGGTATGGTTTACACCAGGTACGATTTACACCAGACACGAATTACACCAGGTATGATTTAGACCTGGCTCAATTTACAGCAGGTATGATTTACACCAGGTACGATTTACACCAGGTATGATTTGCACTGGGTATGATTTACACCAGGTATGATTTACACCAGGCACAATTTACACCAGGTACGACTTACACCAGGTATGATTTACACTGGGTATGATTTACACCAGGTATGATTTACAAAAGGTATGATTTACAACAGGTAAAAATTACCCTAGATATGATTTACACCAGGCACGATTTACACCAGGGACAATTTACGCCAGGTACGATTTAGACCAGGTACGATTTACACCAGGCACGATTTACACCAGGCACAATTTACACCAGGTATGACATACACCAGATACGATTTACAGTGGGTAGGATTTACACCAGTTTCAATTTGCAGCAGTTACTATTTACACCAGGTACAACATACACCAGGTATGATTTACACCAGGTATGATTTACACCAGGCATGATTTACACCAGGTACGAGTTACACCAGGTAAGATTTACACCAGTTACGATTTAAACCAGGTATGATTCACACCAGGTACGATTCACACCAGGCTCGATTTACACCAGGTACGATTTAAACAAGATACGATTTACACCAGGTCCGACTTACACCCTGTATGATTTACACCAGGTACGTTTCGCACCAGGTATGATTTACAGCAGCTACGATTTAATCCAGGTACGATTTACACCAGGTACGATTTACACCAGGTGCGATTTACAGCAGGCATGCTTTACGCCAGGTATAATTTACACCAGGTACGATTTACACCAGGTGCGGTTTACACGAGGCAATATATACACAAAGCATGATTTACACCAGGCACAATTTACAGCAGGCAGGATTTACGCCAGGAACGATTTACACTGGGTATGATTTACACCAGGTACGATTTACACCAGGTACGATTTACACCAGGCTAAATTTACACCAGGCACAATTTACATCAGTTACGATTTACACCAGGTATGAGTTGCACTGGGTATGATTTACACAAGGTATGATTTACACCAGGCACGATTAACACCAGTTACAACTTACACCATGTACGATGTACACTGGGTATGATTTACACCAGGTACGATTACACCAGGCACGATTTACACCGGGTACGACTTACACCAGGTACAATTGACATTGGGTATGATTTAGACCAGGTACAATTTAGAACAGGTCCAAATTACCCTGGGTATGATTTACACCAGGCACGATTTGCACCAGGTATGATTTACACCAGGTACGATTTACACCAGGTACGAATTACACAAGGCACAATTTACACCAGGTATGATTTACACCAGGTTCGATTTGCACCAAGCACAGTTTACACCAGGTACGATTTACACCACGTATGATTTACACCAGGTATGACTTATACTTGGTATGATTTGCACTGGGTATGATTTACACTAGGTACGATTTACACCAGGCACAATTTACACCAGGTACGATTTACACCCGGCACAATTTACACTGGGCACGATTTACACCAGGTATGACTTACACCAGGTATGACTTACACTGGGTATGATTTACACCAGGTACGATCTACACCAGGTATGATTTACAACAGGTGCAACTTACATCCCTACGAATTATACTGGGTATGTTTTACACAAGGTACGATTTACAACAGGTACAAATTACCCTGGGTACGATTTACACTAGGTATGATTTACAACAGGCATGATTTACACCAGGCATGATTTACATCAGGTACGACTTACACCAGGTATGATTTACACCAGTTACGATTTGCACCAGGCACGATTTACACCAGGTATGATTTACATCAGGTACGACTTACACCAGGTATGATTTACACCAGGTACGATTTATACCAGGCACGATTTACACCAGGTAGGGCTCACACCAGGTATGATTTACACCAGATACGATTGACACCAAGTATTATTTACACCAGGCACGATTTACACCAGGTACGATTTACACCAGGTACGATTTACACCAGGCATGATTTACACCAGGCACGATTTACACCAGGTACGATTTACACCAGGTACAATTTACACCAGGTATGATTCACACCAGGTGCGATTCACACCATGCTCAATTTACACCAGGTACGATTTACACCAGATCCGACTTACACCAGGTCCGATTTACCCAGGTACGATTTACAACAGGTACGATTTACACCAGCTACGATTTACTCCAGGTACGATTTACACCAGGTACGATTTAAACCAGGTATGATTTACACCAGGCACAATTTACACCAGGTACGATTTACACCAGGCACGATTTACACCAGGCACAATTTACACCAGGTACGACACACAACAGATACGATTTAAACTGGGTAAGATTTACACCAGTTACGATTTGCACAAGGCATGATTTACACCAGGTATGATTTACATCAGGTACGAATTACACCAGATATGATTTACATCAGGTACGACTTACACCAGGTATGATTTACATCAGGTACGATTTACACCAGGTATGATTTACATGAGGTACGACTTACACCAGGTATGATTTACACCAGTTACGATTTGCACCAGGCACAATTTACACCAGGTACGATTTACAGCAGACGCGATTTACACCAGTTACGAATTACACCAGGTATAATTTACACCAGGTACGATTCACACCAGGTACGATTCACACCAGGCTCGATTTACACCAGGTACGATTTAAACAAGATACACTTTACACCAGGTCTGACTTACACCCGGTACGATTTACACCAGGTACGTTTCACACCAGGTATGATTTACAGCAGCTACGATTTAATCCAGGTACGATTTACACCAGGTACGTTTCACACCAGGTATGATTTACAGCAGCTACGATTTAATCCAGGTACGTTTTACACCAGGTACGATTTACGCCAGGTGCGATTTACAGCAGGCACGCGTTACGCCAGGTATAATTTACGCCAGGTACGATTTACACCAGGTGCTGTTTACACAAGGCAATATATACACAAGGCATGATTTACACCAGGCACAATTTACAGAGGCAGGATTTACACCAGGTACGATTTACACCAGGCACGACTTACACCAGGTGCAATTTACAGAAGGCGCGATTTACACCAGCCACGACTTACACCAGGTGCAATTTACACAAGGCACGATTTACACCAGGCACGACTTACACCAGGTGCAATTTACACCAGGCTCAATTTACACCAGGCCCGATTTATACCAGGTATGATTTACACCGGGCACCATTTACACCGGGCACGATTTACACCAGGTATGACTTACACTAGGTACGATGTACACTGGGTATGATTTATACCAGGTACGATTTACGCCAGGCACAATTTACACCAGGTACGATTTACGCCAGGCACAATTTACACCAGGTACGATTTACATCAGGTATAATTTACATCAGGTACGACTTACACCAGGTATGATATACACCAGGTACAATTTACAGCAGGCACGATTTACACCAGTTACGAGTTACACCAGTTACAATTTACACCATGTACAATTCACACCAGGTACAATTCACACCAGGCTCGATTTATACCAGGTACGATTTGAACAAGATACAATTTACACCAGGTCCGACTTACACCTGGTATGATTTACACCAGGTACGTTTCGCACCAGGTATGATTTACAGCAGCTACGATTTAATCCCGGTACGATTTACACCAGGTACGATTTACACCAGGTGCGATTTACAGCAGGCATGCTTTACGCCAGGTATAATTTACACCAGGTCCGATTTACACCAGGTGCGATTTACAGCAGGCATGCTTTACGCCAGGTATAATTTACGCCTGGTACGATTTACACCAGGTGCGGTTTACACGAAGCAATATATACACAAAGCATGATTTACACGAGGCATAATTTACAGCAGGCAGGATTTACACCAGGAACGATTTACACTGGGTATGATTTACACCAGGTACGATTTACACCAGGTACGATTTACACCAGGCTAAATTTACACCAGGCACAATTTACACCAGTTACGATTTACACCAGGTATGATTTGCACTGGGTATGATTTACACAAGGTATGATTTACACCAGGCACGATTAACACCAGTTACAACTTACACCATGTACGATGTACACTGGGTATGATTTACACCAGGTACGATTACACCAGGCACGATTTACACCGGGTACGACTTACACCAGGTACAATTGACATTGGGTATGATTTAGACCAGGTACAATTTAGAACAGGTCCAAATTACCCTGGGTATGATTTACACCAGGCACGATTTGCACCAGGTATGATTTACACCAGGTACGATTTACACCAGGTACGAATTACACAAGGCACGATTTACACCAGGTATGATTTACACCAGGTTCGATTTGCACCAAGCACAGTTTACACCAGGTACGATTTACACCACGTATGATTTACACCAGGTACGACTTATACTTGGTACGATTTGCACTGGGTATGATTTACACTAGGTACGATTTACACCAGGCACAATTTACACCAGGTACGATTTACACCCGGCACAATTTACACTGGGCACGATTTACACCAGGTATGGCTTACACCAGGTATGACTTACACTGGGTATGATTTACACCAGGTACGATCTGCACCAGGCATGATTTACAACAGGTGCAACTTACATCCCTACGAATTATACTGGGTATGTTTTACACAAGGTACGATTTACAACAGGTACAAATTACCCTGGGTACGATTTACACTAGGTATGATTTACAACAGGCATGATTTACACCAGGCATGATTTACATCAGGTACGACTTACACCAGGTATGATTTACACCAGTTACGATTTGCACCAGGCACGATTTACACCAGGTATGATTTACATCAGGTACGACTTACACCAGGTATGATTTACACCAGTTACGATTTGCACCAGGTATGATTTACACCAGGTATGATTTACATCAGGTACGACTTACACCAGGTATGATTTACACCAGGTACGATTTCTACCAGGCACGATTTACACCAGGTAGGGCTCACACCAGGTATGATTTACACCAGATACGATTGACACCAAGTATTATTTACACCAGGCACGATTTACACCAGGTACGATTTACACCAGGTACGATTTACACCAGGCATGATTTACACCAGGCACGATTTACACCAGGTACAATTTACACCAGGTACAATTTACACCAGGTATGATTCACACCAGGTGCGATTCACACCATGCTCAATTTACACCAGGTACGACTTACACCAGATCCGACTTACACCAGGTCCGATTTACCCAGGTACGATTTACAACAGGTATGATTTACACCAGCTACGATTTACTCCAGGTACGATTTACACCAGGTACGATTTAAACCAGGTATGATTTACACCAGTCACAATTTACACCAGGTACGATTTACACCAGGCACGATTTACACCAGGCACAATTTACACCAGGTACGACACACAACAGATACGATTTAAACTGGGTAAGATTTACACCAGTTACGATTTGCACAAGGCATGATTTACACCAGGTATGATTTACATCAGGTACGAATTACACCAGGTATGATTTACATCAGGTACGACTTACACCAGGTATGATTTACACCAGGTACGATTTACAACAGGCATGATTTACACCAGGTATGATTTACATGAGGTACGACTTACACCAGGTATGATTTACACCAGTTACGATTTGCACCAGGCACGATTTACACCAGGTACGATTTACAGCAGACGCGATTTACACCAGTTACGAATTACACCAGGTATAATTTACACCAGGTACGATTCACACCAGGTACGATTCACACCAGGCTCGATTTACACCAGGTCCGATTTAAACAAGATACACTTTACACCAGGTCTGACTTACACCCGGTACGATTTACACCAGGTACGTTTCACACCAGGTATGATTTACAGCAGCTACGATTTAACCCAGGTACGATTTACACCAGGTACGTTTCACACCAGGTATGATTTACAGCAGCTACGACTTAATCCAGGTACGTTTTACACCAGGTACGATTTACACCAGGTGCGATTTACAGCAGGCACGCGTTACGCCAGGTATAATTTACGCCAGGTACGATTTACACCAGGTGCTGTTTACACGAGGCAATATATACACAAGGCATGATTTACACCAGGCACAATTTACAGAGGCAGGATTTACACCAGGTACGATTTACACCAGGTGCTGTTTACACGAGGCAATATATACACAAGGCATGATTTACACCAGGCACAATTTACAGAGTCAGGATTTACACCAGGTACGATTTACACCAGGCATGACTTACACCAGGTGCAATTTACACAAGGCACGATTTACACCAGGCATGACTTACACCAGGTGCAATTTACACCAGGCTCAATTTACACCAGGCCCGATTTATACCTGGTATGATTTACACCGGGCACCATTTACACCGGGCCCGATTTACACCAGGTATGACTGACACTATGTACGATGTACACTGGGTATGATTTATACCAGGTACGATTTACGCCAGGCACAATTTACACCAGGTACGATTTACACCAGGCACAATTTACACCAGGTACGATTTACATCAGGTATAATTTACATCAGGTACGACTTACACCAGGTATGATATACACCAGGTACGATTTACAGCAGGCACGATTTACACCAGTTACGAGTTACACCAGGTACAATTTACACCATGTACAATTCACACCAGGTACAATTCACACCAGGCTCGATTTATACCAGGTACGATTTAAACAAGATACAATTTACACCAGGTCCGACTTACACCTGGTACGATTTACACCAGGTACGTTTCACACCAGGTATGATTTACAGCAGCTACGATTTAATCCAGGTACGATTTACACCAGGTACGATTTATACCAGGTGCGATTTACAGCAGGCATGCTTTACGCCAGGTATAATTTACGCCAGGTACGATTTACACCAGGTGCGGTTTACACGAGGCAATATATACACAAGGCATGATTTACACCAGGCACAATTTACAGCAGGCAGGATTTACGCCAGGTACGATTTACACCAGGCACGACTTACACCAGGTGCAATTTACACAAGGCACGATTTACACCAGGCACGACTTACACCAGGTGCAATTTACACCAGGCTCAATTTACACCAGGCCCGATTTATACCAGGTATGATTTACACCGGGCACCATTTACACCGGGCACGATTTACACCAGGCATGACTTACACTAGGTACAATGTACACTGGGTATGATTTATACCAGGTACGATTTACGCCAGGCACAATTTACACCAGGTACGATTTACGCCAGGCACAATTTACACCAGGTACGATTTACATCAGGTATAATTTACACCAGGTACGATTTACACCAGGTACGATTTACAGCAGGTGCGATTTACAGCAGGCATGCTTTACGCCAGGTATAATTTACGCCAGGTACGATTTACACCAGGTGCGGTTTACACGAGGCACGATATACACAAGGCTTGATTTACACCAGGCACGATTTGCAGCAGGCAAGATTTACAGCAGGTACGATTTACACTAAGCACAACTTACACCAGGTGCAATTTACACAAGGCACGATTTACACCAGGTACGATTTACACCAGGCTCAATTTACACCAGGCCCGATTTATACCAGGTACGATTTACACCCGGCACGATTTACACCGGGCACGATTTACACCAGGTATGACTTAGAACATAAGAACATAAGAAATAGGAGCAGGAGTAGGCCAATCGGCCCCTCGAGCCTGCTCCACCATTCAATAAGATCATGGCTGATCTGATCCTAACCTCAAATCTTCTATCACTCTGCATCCACCCGAACCCATGTGATCTCCCGGGAGAGGCGAAAAACCAGATAAAGACCCAATGGCCAATTTGGGAGAAAAAAATCTGGGAAATTCCTCTCCGACCCATCTAGGCAATCGAAATTCTTCCAGGAGATCACTCTGTCCCTATATTTTCTACAGTACTTACCTTCTGTAAAGGCGATCTCCACCCCAGCCAGGAACAGGAATAAAACCATCTCCTGAAATCTAACACAGAATTAGAACACAGTAGGAGCAGAACCAGGCTACACGGCCCCTGGGCCCACTCCACTACCCACAGGGCCATGACCATTCCGAACCTAGACTCATGTCCAATTTCCTGCCCGCTCCCCGTAACCCTTAATTCCCTTTACTTCTAGGAAACTATCTATTTCTGTTTTAAATTTATTTAATGATGTAGCTTCCACAGCTTTCTGGGGCAGCAAATTCCACAAACCTACCACCCTCTGAGTGAAGAAGTTTCTCCTCATCTCAGTTTTGAAACAGCAGCCCCTTATTTTAAGATTATGCCCCCTAGTTCTAGTTTCACCCATCATTGGGAACATCCTCACCGCATCCACCCGATCAAGCCCCTTCACAATCTTATATGTTTCAATAAGATCGCCTCTCATTCTTCTGAACTCCAATGAGTAGAGTCCCAATCTACTCAACCTCTCCTCATATGACCACCCCCTCATCCCCGGGATTAACCGAGTGAACCTTCTTTGTACTGACTCAAGAGCAAGTATGTCTTTTCTTAAGTATGGACACCAAAACTGTATGCAGTATTCCAGGTGCGGTCTCACCAATACCTTGTACAACTGCAGCAATACCTCCCTGTTTTTATATTCCATCCCCCTAGCAATAAAAGCCAACATTCCATTGGCCTTCTTGATCACTTGCTGCACCTGCATACTAACTTTTTGAGTTTCGTGCACCAGGACCCCCAGATCCCTTTGTACTACAGTACTTTCCAGTTTCTTGCCATTAAGATAATAATTTGCTCTATGATTTTTCCTGCCAAAGTGCATAACCTCACACTTTCCAGTATTGTATTCCATCTGCCAAATCTCTGCCCACTTACTTAGCCTGTCTATGTCCCTTTGCAGGTTTTTTATGTCCTCCTCACTCACTACTTTCCGTCCCATCTTTGTATCATCTGCAAACTTTGATATGTTACACTCGGTCCCCTCCTCCAAATCGTTAATATAGATTGTAAAGAGTTGGGGACCAGGTACGATGTACACTGGGTATGATTTATACCAGGTACGATTTACGCCAGGCACAATTTACACCAGGTACGATTTACACAAGGTATAATTTATACCAGGCACTATTTACACCAGAAACGATTTACACCCGGCATGATTTACACTGGGCACGATTTACCCCAGGTGCGACTTACACCAGGTACAATTTACACTGGGTAAGATTTACACCAGTTACGATTTGCACCATGCACGATTTACACCAGGTACGACTTGCACCAGGCATGCTTTACACCAGGTATGGTTTGCACCAGACACAATTTACACCAGGTACGATTTGCTCCATGTACAATTTACACCAGGTACGATTCACAACAGGTGCGCTTCACACCATGCTCGATTTACACCAGGTACGGTTTAAACAAAGTACGATTTACACCAGGTACGATTTACACTAGGAATGATTTACACCAGCTACGATTTACACCTGGCACGATTTACACCAGGTATGACATACACCAGATACGATTTACACTGGGTAAGATTTACACCAGTTATGATTTGCACGTGGTACGATTTACACCAGGTACGATTTACACCAGGACGATTTACACCAGATACGACTTACAGCAGGTGCAATTTACACAAGGCACGATTTACACCAGGTACGATTTACACCAGGCTCGATTTACATCAGGCATGGTTTACACCAGGTACGAGTTACACCAGGAACGATTTACACTGGGTTTGATTTACACCAGGTACGATTTACACCAGACACGATTTACACCAGGTATGATTTACACCAGGCTAAATTTACACCAGGCACAATTTACACCAGTTACAATTTACACGAGGTATGATTTGCACTCGGTATGATTTACATAAGGTATGATTTACACCAGGCACAATTTTCACCAGGTACGATTTACACACGGCACGATTTACACCGGGCACAATTAACACCAGGTACGACTTACACCATGCACGATGTACACTGGGTATGATTTACACCAGGTACGATTTACACCAGGCACGATTTATACCAGGTACGACTTACACCAGGTACGATTTACACTGGGTATGATTTACACCAGGTACGATTTACACCAGGCATGACTTATACCAGGCACATTTTATACCAGGTACGACATACACCAGATAAGATTTACACTGGGTTAGATTTACACCAGTTACGATTTGCACCAGGTATGATTTTCACCAGGTACGATTTGCACTGGGTATGATTTACACCAGGTACGATTTACACCAGGCACAATTTACACCAGGTACGATTTACACCCGGCACGATTTACACTGGGCACGATTTACACCAGGTACGACTTACACCAGGTACGATTTACACTGTGTATGATTTGCACAAGGTACGATTTGCACCATGTAGGATTTACACCAGGTACGATTTACACCAGGCACAATTTACACCAGGCACGATTTACACCCGGCACGCTATACACTGGGCATGATTTACACCAGGTACGACTTACACCAGGTACGATTTACACTGTGTAGGATTTACACAAGGTACAATTTGCACCATGTATGATTTACACCATGTACGATTTACACCAGGTGCTATTTACATCAATAACGATTTACACCGGTCACGATTCACACCAGGTACGACTTACACCAGGTGCGATGTACACTGGGTATGATTTACACCAGGTACAATCTACACCAGGCATGATTTACACCAGGTACGACTTACATCAGGTACGATTTACACTGGGTATGATTTACACAAGGTACGAATTACAACAGGTACAAATTACTCTGGGTACGATTTACACCAGGCACGATTTACACCAGGTATGATTTACACCAGGCACGATTTATACCAGGCACAATTTACACCAGGTATGATTTACACCAGGTACGATTTACACATGGCACGATTTACATGGGGCACGATTTACACCAGGTACGACTTACACCAGGTACGATGTACACTGGGTATGATTTACATCAGGCATGATTTACACCAGGTACGATTTACACCCGGCACGATATACACTAGGCACGATTTACACCAGGTACGACTTACACCAGGTACGATTTAAACTGTGTATGATTTACACAAGGTACAATTTGCACCATGTATGATTTACACCATGTACGATTTACACCAGGTCCTATTTACATCAATAATGATTTACACCGGTCACGATTTACACCAGGTACGACTTACAGCAGGTGCGATGTACACTGGGTATGATTTACACCAGGTACAATCTACACCAGGCACAATCTACACCAGGCATGATTTACACCAGGTACGACTTACATCAGGTACGATTTACACTGGGTTTGATTTACACAAGGTACGAATTGCAACAGGTACAAATTACTCTGGGTACGATTTACACCAGGCATGATTTACACCAGGTATGATTTACACCAGGCACGATTTACACATGGCACGATTTACACTGGGTATGATTTACATCAGGCATGATTTACACCAGGCACGATTTACACCAGGTACGACATACGCCAGATACGACTTACACTTTGTATGATTTACACCAGGTACGATTTGCACCAGGCACAATTTACACCAGGTACGATTTGCACCAGGCACGATTTACACCAGGTACGATTTACACCAGGTACGATTCACACCAGGTACAATTTACACCAGTTACGATTTACACCAGGTACGATTTACACTAGGTACGATTTACACCAGGCCCGTTTAACACCAGGTACGTTTTACAGCAGGTACGATTTTACCATGCACGATTTACACCAGGTACGATTTACACTAGGTACGATTTACACCAGGTAGGATTTACACCAGGCACGATTTACACATGGCACGATTTACATGGGGCACGATTTACACCAGGTACGACTTACACCAGGTACGATGTACACTGGGTATGATTTACATCAGGCATGATTTACACCAGGTACGATTTGCACCAGGTACGATTTATACCAGGTACGATTTGCACCAGGCACGATTTACACCAGGTACGATTTACACCAGGCACAATTTACAACAGGCATGATTTACACCAGGTACGATTTACACAAGGAATAGTTTACACCAGGCACGATTTACACCGGGTACGATTTACAACAGGTACGATTTACACCATGTATGATTTACACCACATACGATTTACACCAGGCACGATTTACACCAGGCACGATTTACACCAGGTACGATTTACACCAGGAACAATTTACACCAGGCAAGATTTACACCGGGTACGATTTACACCAGGTACGATTTACACCAGGTACAATTTACACTAGGTACGATTTACACCAGGCAAGTTTATCATCAGGTACGATTTACAGCAGGTACGATTTTACCATGCACGATTTACACCAGGTACAATTTACACCAGGTATGATTTACACCAGGCACGATTTACACCAGGCACGATTTACACCAAGCATGATTTACACCAGTCAGGTTTAAAACAGGGAGAGACTCACACCAGGTACGATTTACACCAGGCATGATTTACACCAGGCACGATTTACACCAGGCATGATTTACACCAGGCTCGATTTACACCAGGCACGTTTTACACCAGGTACGATTTACACCAGGAATGATTTATACTGGTTATGATTTACACCAGGTACGATTTACACCAGGTATGATTTGCACTGGTTATGATTTACGCAAGGTATGACATACGCCAGGTACAATTTACACCAGGTACGATTTACACCCGGCACAATTTACACCTGGCACGATTTACACCAGGCACGATTTACACCAGGAACAGTTTACACCAGGCACATTTAACACCAGGTACGATTTACACCAGGTACAATTTACACCAGGTATGATTTACACCAGGTACAATTCACATCAGGTACAATTTAAACCAGGTACGATTTACACCAGGTACAATTTACACTAGGTACAATTTACACCAGGCACGTTTTACACCAGGTACGATTTGCAGCAGGTACGAGTTACACCAGGAACGATTTACACTGGGTATGATTTACACCAGGTACGATTTACACCAGGAACAGTTTACACCAGGCACGTTTAACACCAGGTATGATTTACACCAGGTACGATTTACACCAGGTATGATTTACACCAGGTACGATTCACACCAGGTACAATTTAAACCAGGTACGATTTACACCAGGTATGATTTACACTAGGTACGATTTACACAAGGCACGTTTTACACCAGGTACGATTTACAGCAGGTACAATTTTACCATGCACGATTTACAATAGGTTTGATTTAAACCAGGTACGATTTACACCAGGAACGATTTACACTGAGTATGATTTACACCAGGTACGATTTACACCAGGTACGATTTGCACTGGGTATGATTTATGCAAGGCATGATTTACACCAGGCACAATTTACACCGGGTACGATTTACACCCGGCACGATTTACACCGGGCACGATTTACACCAGGTACGACTTACACCAGGTTTGATGTACACTGGGTATGATTTACACGAGGTACGATTTACTCCAGGCACGATTTACACCATGTACGACTTACACCAGGTATGATTTACACGGTGTATGATTTACACCAGGTACGACTTACGACAGGTTCAAATTACCCTGGGTACGATTTACACCAGGCACGATTTACACCAGGTATGGTTTACACCAGGCACGATTTACACCAGGCACAATTTACACCAGGTACGAATTACACCAGTTAAGATTTAAACCAGGCTTCATTTCTACCAGGCACATTTTACACCAGGTACGACATACACCAGATACGATTTACACTGGTTAAGGTTTACACCAGTTACAATTTGCACCAGGTACGATTTACACCAGGTACGATTTACACCAGGTACGATTTACACCAGATACAATTTACACCAGGTGCAATTTACACAAATCATGATTTACACCAGGTACGATTTACACCAGCCTCGATTTACACCAGGTACGGTTTACATCAGTTGCGATTTACACCAGGTATGATTTACACCAGGTACGACTTACACCAGATACGATTTGCACTGGGTATGATTTACACCAGGTACAACTTACACTAGGTACGATGTACACTGGGTATGATTTACACCAAGTTCAATCTACACCAGGCATGATTTACACCAGGTAAGACTTACATCAGGTACGATTTACACCAGGCACGATTTACACCAGGCACAATTAACACCAGGTCCGACATACACCAGATATGATTTGCACTGGGTAAGATTTACTCCAGTTACGATTTGCACCACGTATGATTTACACCAGGCAAGATTTACACCAGGTACGGTTTACACCAGATACGACTTACACCAGGTATGATTTACACCAGGTTCTATTTACACCAGGCACGATTTCCACCAGGTACGACTTACCCCCGGTATGATTTACACCAGGTACGATTGACACCAAGTACGATTTACACCAGGCACGATTTACACCAGGCACGATTTACACCAGGCATGATTTACACCAGGCACGATTTACACCAGGTACAATTTACACCAGGCATGATTTACACCAGGCACGATTTACACCAGGTACAATTTACACCAGGTACAATTTACACCAGGTATGATTCACACCAGGTGCGATTCACACCATGCTCGATTTACACCAGGTATGATTTAAACAAGGTACGATTTACACCAGGTCCGACTTACACCTGAAACAATTGTCACCAGGTACGATTCACACCTGGTATGATTTACACCAGGTGCGATTTAAACCAGGTCGAATTTACAGCAGGTGCAAATTACACCAGGTACGATTCACACCAGCTACGATTTAATCTAGGTACAATTTAAACCAGGTAAGATTTAACCCAAGTCCGATTTACACCAGGTATGATTTACACCAGGTACGATTTACACCAGGTTCGATTTACACCAGGTACGATTCACACCAGGCACATTTTAAACAAGGAGCGATTTACTCCAGGTACGATTTACACCAGGTTCGATTTACACCAGGTACGATTCACACCAGGCACATTTTAAACAAGGAGCGATTTACTCCAGGTACGATTTACACCAGGTACGATTTACACCAAGTATGATTTACACCAGGTGCAATTTACAGAAGTCATGATTTACACCAGGTACGATTTACACCAGCCTCGATTTACACCAGGTACGGTTTACATCAGTTGCAATTTACACCAGGTACGATTTACACCAGGTACGACTTACACCAGATACGATTTGCACTGGGTATGATTTACACCAGGTACAACTTACACCAGGTACGATGTACACTGGGTATGATTTACACCAAGTTCAATCTACACCAGGCATGATTTACACCAGGTAAGACTTACATCAGGTACGATTTACACCAGGCACAATTTACACCAGGCACAATTAACACCAGGTACGACATACACCAGATATGATTTGCACTGGGTAAGATTTACACCAGTTACGATTTGCACGACGTGTGATTTACACCAGGCAAGATTTACACCAGGTACGGTTTACACCAGATACGACTTACACCAGGTATGATTTACACCAGGTTCTATTTACACCAGGCACGATTTCCACCAGGTACGACTTACCCCCGGTATGATTTACACCAGGTACGATTGACACCAAGTACGATTTACACCAGGCACGATTTACACCAGGCACGATTTACACCAGGTATGATTTACACCAGGTACAATTTACACCAGGCATGATTTACACCAGGCACGATTTACACCAGGTACGATTTACACCAGGTACAATTTACACCAGGTATGATTCACACCAGGTGCGATTCACACCATGCTCGATTTACACCAGGTACGATTTAAACAAGTCATGATTTACACCAGGTCCGACTTACACCTGAAACGATTGTCACCAGGTACGATTCACACCTGGTATGATTTACACCAGGTGCGATTTAAACCAGGTCGAATTTACAGCAGGTGCGAATTACACCAGGTACTATTCACACCAGCTACGATTTAATCCAGGTACAATTTAAACCAGGTAAGATTTAACCCAAGTCCGATTTACACCAGGTATGATTTACACAAGGTACGATTTACACCAGGTTCGATTTACACCAGGTACGATTCACACCAGGCACATTTTAAACAAGGAGCGATTTACTCCAGGTACGATTTACACCAGGTACGATTTACACTGGGTATGTTTAACACCAGGTACGATTTACACCAGGAACAGTTTACACCAGGCACGTTTAACACCAGGTATGATTTACACCAGGTGCGATCTACAGCAGGCATGATTTACACCATGTAAGACTTACATCAGGTACGATTTACACCAGGTACGATTTACACAAGGTACGATTTACACCAGGCACGATTTACACCAGGCACAATTAACACCAGGTACGACATGCATAGGTACGATTTACACTGGGTAAGATTTACACCAGTTATGATATGCACCACGTACGATTTAAACCAGGGATGATTTACACCAGGTACGGTTTGCACCAGGTACGACTTACACCAGGTATGATTTACACCAGGTACGATTTACACCAGGCACGATTTACACCAGGTACGATTTACAGCAGGTACAATTTACACCAGTTACAATTTGCACCAGGCACGATTCACACCAGGTACGATTTACACCAGGTACGATTTACACCAGAAACGATTTACACCAGGTGCAATTTACACAAGTCCTGATTTACACCAGGTACGATTTATACCAGGCTCGATTTACACCAGGCACAGTTTACACCAGTTGCGATTTACACCAGCTATGATTTACATCAGGTACAACTTACACCAGGTACGCTTTGCACTGGGTATGATTTACACCAGGTATGACTTACACCAGGTATGATGTACACTGGGTATGATTTACACCAGGTACGATCTACACCAGGCATGATTTACTCCAGGTAAGACTTACATCAGTTACGATTTACACCAGGCACGATTTACACCAGGCACAATTAACACCAGGTCCGACATACACCAGATATGATTTGCACTGGGTAAGATTTACTCCAGTTACGATTTGCACCACGTATGATTTACACCAGGCAAGATTTACACCAGGTACGGTTTACACCAGATACGACTTACACCAGGTATGATTTACACCAGGTTCTATTTACACCAGGCACGATTTCCACCAGGTACGACTTACCCCCGGTATGATTTACACCAGGTACGATTGACACCAAGTACGATTTACACCAGGCACGATTTACACCAGGCACGATTTACACCAGGTACAATTTACACCAGGCATGATTTACACCAGGCACGATTTACACCAGGTACAATTTACACCAGGTACAATTTACACCAGGTATGATTCACACCAGGTGCGATTCACACCATGCTCGATTTACACCAGGTATGATTTAAACAAGGTCCGATTTACACCAGGTCCGACTTACACCTGAAACAATTGTCACCAGGTACGATTCACACCTGGTATGATTTACACCAGGTGCGATTTAAACCAGGTCGAATTTACAGCAGGTGCAAATTACACCAGGTACGATTCACACCAGCTACGATTTAATCTAGGTACAATTTAAACCAGGTAAGATTTAACCCAAGTCCGATTTACACCAGGTATGATTTATACCAGGTACGATTTACACCAGGTTCGATTTACACCAGGTACGATTCACACCAGGCACATTTTAAACAAGGAGCGATTTACTCCAGGTACGATTTACACCAGGTACGATTTACACCAAGTATGATTTACACCAGGTGCAATTTACAGAAGTCATGATTTACACCAGGTACGATTTACACCAGCCTCGATTTACACCAGGTACGGTTTACATCAGTTGCAATTTACACCAGGTACGATTTACACCAGGTACGACTTACACCAGATACGATTTGCACTGGGTATGATTTACACCAGGTACAACTTACACCAGGTACGATGTACACTGGGTATGATTTACACCAAGTTCAATCTACACCAGGCATGATTTACACCAGGTAAGACTTACATCAGGTACGATTTACACCAGGCACAATTTACACCAGGCACAATTAACACCAGGTACGACATACACCAGATATGATTTGCACTGGGTAAGATTTACACCAGTTACGATTTGCACGACGTGTGATTTACACCAGGCAAGATTTACACCAGGTACGGTTTACACCAGATACGACTTACACCAGGTATGATTTACACCAGGTTCTATTTACACCAGGCACGATTTCCACCAGGTACGACTTACCCCCGGTATGATTTACACCAGGTACGATTGACACCAAGTACGATTTACACCTGGCACGATTTACACCAGGCACGATTTACACCAGGTATGATTTACACCAGGTACAATTTACACCAGGCATGATTTACACCAGGCACGATTTACACCAGGTACGATTTACACCAGGTACAATTTACACCAGGTATGATTCACACCAGGTGCGATTCACACCATGCTCGATTTACACCAGGTACGATTCACACCTGGTATGATTTACACCAGGTACGATTCACACCTGGTATGATTTACACCAGGTGCGATTTAAACCAGGTCGAATTTACAGCAGGTGCGAATTACACCAGGTACTATTCACACCAGCTACGATTTAATCCAGGTACAATTTAAACCAGGTAAGATTTAACTCAAGTCCGATTTACACCAGGTATGATTTACACAAGGTACGATTTACACCAGGTTCGATTTACACCAGGTACGATTCACACCAGGCACATTTTAAACAAGGAGCGATTTACTCCAGGTACGATTTACACCAGGTACGATTTACACTGGGTATGTTTAACACCAGGTACGATTTACACCAGGAACAGTTTACACCAGGCACGTTTAACACCAGGTATGATTTACACCAGGTGCGATCTACAGCAGGCATGATTTACACCATGTAAGACTTACATCAGGTACGATTTACACCAGGTACGATTTACACAAGGTACGATTTACACCAGGCACGATTTACACCAGGCACAATTAACACCAGGTACGACATGCATAGGTACGATTTACACTGGGTAAGATTTACACCAGTTATGATATGCACCACGTACGATTTAAACCAGGGATGATTTACACCAGGTACGGTTTGCACCAGGTACGACTTACACCAGGTATGATTTACACCAGGTACGATTTACACCAGGCACGATTTACACCAGGTACGATTTACAGCAGGTACAATTTACACCAGTTACAATTTGCACCAGGCACGATTCACACCAGGTACGATTTACACCAGAAACGATTTACACCAGGTGCAATTTACACAAGTCCTGATTTACACCAGGTACGATTTATACCAGGCTCGATTTACACCAGGCACAGTTTACACCAGTTGCGATTTACACCAGCTATGATTTACATCAGGTACAACTTACACCAGGTACGCTTTGCACTGGGTATGATTTACACCAGGTATGACTTACACCAGGTATGATGTACACTGGGTATGATTTACACCAGGTACGATCTACACCAGGCATGATTTACTCCAGGTAAGACTTACATCAGTTACGATTTACACCAGGTACGATTTACACATGGTACGATTTACACCAGGCACGATTTATACCAGGCACAATTAACACCAGGTAGTACATACACCAGATGCGATTTACACTGTGTAACATTTACACCAGTTGCGATTTGCACCATGTACGATTTACACCAGGGACAATTTACACCAGGTACGGTTTACACCAGGTACGACTTACACCAGGTATGATTTACACCGGGTACGATTGACACCAACTATGATTTACACCAGGCACGATTTACACCAGGTACGATTTACACCAGGTACAATTTACACCAGGCATGTTTTAAATAAGTCATGATTTACACCAGGTACGATTTACACCAGGTACAATTTACACCAGGTACGATTCACACCAGTTGCAATTCACACCATGCTCGATATACACCAGGTACGATTTAAACAAGGTACGATTTACAACAGGTCCGATTTACACCAGGTACGATTTACACCAGGTCCGATTTACACCAGCTACGATTTAATCCAGGTGCAATTTATACCAGGTAATATTTAAACCAGGCACGATTTACACCAGTAACAGTTTACACCAGGCACGATTTACACCAGGTACGATTTAAACTGGTACGATTTACACCAGGTCCGATTTACACCAGGTACGATTTGCACCAGGTACGATTTACACCAGGTAAGATATACACCAAGTACGATTCACAGCAGGCACGATTTACACCAGGCACGATTTACACCAGGCATGATTTACACCAGGTACGATTTACACCAGGTTTGATTTACACCAGGTTCGATTCACACCAGGTACAATTTACACCAGGTATGCTTTACACCTGGTACGATTTACACAAGGTACGATTTACACCAGGCACGTTTAACACCAGGTACGATTTACAGCAGGTACGATTTTACCATGCACGATTTACACTAGGTACGATTTACTCCAGGCACTTTTAACACCAGGTACGAATTACAGCAGGTACGATTTTACCATGCACGATTTACACTAGGTACGATTTACACCAGGTAGGATTTACGCCAGGCTTGATTTACAACAGGCACGTTTTACACCAGGTACGATTTACACCAGGTACGATTTACACCAGGAACGATTTACACTCGGTAGGATTTACACCAGGTACAATTTACACCAGGTACGATTTGCACTGGGTATGATTTACGCAAGGTATGGTTTACACCAGGCACAATTTACAACAGGTACGATTTACACCCGGCACGATTTACACCAGGTATGACTTACACCACTTATGATGTACACTGGTTATGATTTACACAAGGTACGATTTACACCAGGCTCGATTTACACCAGGTACGACTTACACCAGGTACGATTTACACTGTGTATGATTTACACCAGGTACGACTTACAATAGATACAAATTACCCTGGGTACGATTTACACCAGGCACGATTTACACCAGGCACAATTTACACCAGGTACGAATTACACCTGTTAAGATTTACACCAGGCACGATTTACACCAGGCACATTTTACACCAGGTACGACATACACCAGATATGATTTACACTGGTTAAGATTTACACCAGTTACGATTTGCACCAGGTACGATTTACACCAGGTTCGATTTACACCAGATCTGATTTACGCCAGGTGCAATTTACACAAGTCATGATTTATACCAGGTACAATTTACACCAGGCTCGATTTACACCAGGCACAGTTTACACCAGTTGCGATTTACACCAGCTATGATTTACACCAGGTACGACTTACACCAAGTACGATATGCACTGGGTATGATTTCCACCAGGTACGACTTACACCAGGTACGATGTACACTGGGTATGATTTACACCAGGTACGATCTACAGCAGGCATGATTTACACCAGGTAAGACTTACATCAGGTACGATTTACACCAGGTACGATTTACACAGTTTTGATTTACACCAGGCACGATTTACACCAGGCACAATTAACACCAGGTACGACATACACCAGATACGATTTACACTGGGTAAGATTTACACCAGTAACGATTTGCACCACGTACGATTTACACCAGGGACGATTTACACCAGGTACGGTTTACACCAGGTACGAATTAGACCAGATATGATTTACACCAGGTACGATTTACACCAGGCATGATTTACACCAGGCACAATTTACACCAGGTATGACATACACCAGGTACAACTTACACCAGTTACGATTTGCACCAAGTTCGATATACACCAGGTACGATTTACACCAAGTACGATTTACACCAGATACGATTTACACCAGATGCAATTTACACAAGTCATGATTTACACCAGGTACGATTTACACCAGGCTCGATTTACACCAGGCACAGTTTACACCAGTTGTGATTTACACCAGCTACGATTTACACCAGGTACGACTTACATCAGGTACGATTTGCACTGGGTATGATTTACACCAGGTATGACTTACACCAGGTACGATGTACACTGGGTATGATTTACACCAGGTACGTTCTACACCAGGCATGATTTACACCAGGTAAGGCTTACATCAGGTATGATTTACACCAGGTACGATTTACACAAGGTACGATTTACACCAGGCACGATTTACACGCGATACAATTTACACCCAGTGCAATGTAAACCAAGTACAATTTACACCAGGAACGATTTACACCAGGCACCATTTACACCAAGTACGATTTACACCAGGTACGATTTACACCAGGCATGATTTACACAAGGTACGATTTACAACAGGTACAAATTACCCTGGGTACGATTTACACCAGGCATGATTTACACCAGGTATGATTTACACCAGGCACGATTTACACCAGGTATGATTTACATGAGGTACGATTTACACCAGGCACGATTTACGCCAGGCACAATTTACACCTGGTATGACAAACACCGGATATGGTTTGTAAGAAGTCACACAACACCAGGTTATAGTCCAACAGCTTTATTTGAAATCACAAGCTTTCGGAGCGCTGCTCCTTCGTCAGGTGAAGTGGAGAGATGCATAAAAACACAGCTTATATAGTCAGAGAATAATGTCAGATGTTTACAGGTAATCATTCTGACTGCCATTTATCACACCTCGGCAGATTTCAAATAAAGCTGTTGGAATATAATCTGGTGTTGTGTGACTTCTTACATTTGTCCACCCCAGTCCAACTCCGGCATCTCCACAACACAGATATGATTTGCACTGGGTAAGATTTACACCAGGCAAGATTTACACCAGGTACGGTTTACACCAGATACGACTTACACCAGGTATGATTTACACCAGGTACTATTTACACCAGGCACGATTTCCACCAGGTATGACTTACCCCAGGTAAGATTTACACCAGGTATGATTGACACCAAGTACAATTTACACCAGGCACGATTTACACCAGGCACGATTTACACCAGGTACGATTTACACCAGGTACAATTTACACCAGGCATGATTTACACCAGGTACGATTTTCACCAGATACAATTTACACCAGGCATGATTTACACCAGGCACGATTTACACCAGGTACGATTTACACCAGGTACAATTTACACCAAGCATGATTTACACCAGGTACGATTTAAACAAGGTACGATTTACACCAGGTCCGGCTTACACCTGGTATGATTTTCACCAGGTATGATTCACAGCAGGTATGATTTACACCAGGTGCGATTTAAACCAGGTCCGATTTACACCAGGTACGAATTACACCAGGTACGATTCACATCAGCTACGATTTAATCCAGGCACTATTTATACCAGGTAAGATTTAACCCAGGTCCGATTTACACCAGGTATGATTTACACCAGGTACGATTTACAACAAGTACGATTTACACCAGGTCCAATTTACTCCAGGTACGATTCACACCAGGCATGTTTTAAACAAGGAGCGATTTACTCCAGGTACGATTTACACCAGGTACGATTTACACCAAGTACGATTTACACCAGGTATGATTTACACCAGGTACGATTTACACCAGGTATGATTTACACCATGTACGATTTACACCAGGCACGATTTACACCAGGCACGATTTACACTCGATACAATCTACACCCGGTACAATGTAAACCAAGTACGATTTACACCAGGTACAATTTACACCAGGTACGGTTTACACCAGGTACGACTTACACCAGGTATGATTTACACCAGGCACGATTTACACCAGGCACCATTTAGTCCTTGTACGATTTACACCAGGTCCGATTTACACCAAGTGCAAGTTACAACAGGTATGATTTACACCAGGTATGATTTACACCAGGCATGATTTACACCGGGCACGAATTACACCAGGTTCGACTTACACCCGGTATGAGTTACACCAGGTATGATTTACACCAGCTACGATTTAATCATGTTACAATTTAAACCAGGTACGATTTAAACCTGGTCCGATTTACACCAGGTACGATTTACACCTGGTACATTTTAAACCAGGTACGGTTTACACCAGGTACGATTTACACCAGGTACGCTTCACACGAGGCACGATATACACAAGGCATGATTTACACCAGGCACAATTAACACCAGGTACGTTTTACACCAGGTAACATTTAAACCAGGTAAAATTTCCAGCAGGTACGATTTACACAAGGAACGATTTACAGCAGGCACAATTTACACCAGGTATGATTTACACCAGGCACGATTTACACCAGCTACGATTTACACCAGGTATGATTTACACCAGGCACGTTTTACACCAGGCACAATTTACACCATGCACGACATACACCAGATATGATTTACACTGGGTATGATTTGCACCATGTATGATTTACACCAGGCACGATTTACACCAGGTACGATTTACACCAGGTACGACTTACTCCACGTACGATTTACACCAGGTATGATTTACACCAGGTATGATTTACACCAGGTACAATTTACACCAGGTATGACTTACTCCACGTACAATTTACACCAGGTACGATTTACACCAGGTACGATTTACACCAGGAACGATTTACACCAAGTACGATTTACACCAGGCACGATTTACACCAGCTACGATTTACACCAGGGATGATTTACACCAGGCACGATTTACACCAGGTACGATTTACACCAGGTACGATTTACACAAGGTATGATTCACACCAGGTACGATTCACACCAGGCTGAATTTACACCAGGTACAATTTAAACCAGGTACGATTTACAACAGGTACGACTTATACCCGGTACGATTTACACCAGGTACGTTTCACACCAGGTATGAATTGCACCAGCTGCGATTTAAACCAGGTACGAATTACACCTGGTACGATTTACACCAGGTATGATTTACACCAGGTATGATTTAAACTAGGTACAATTTACACCTGGTACGATTTACACGAGGTACAATTTACACCAGGTAGGATTTTCACCAGGCATGATTTACACCATGCAATATTTACACCAGTCAAGATTTAAACAGGGAGCGATTTACACCAGGCACGATTTACACCAGGCACGATTTACACCAGATACGATTTACACCATGCATGATTTGCACCAGGCACAATTTACACCAGGTACGACATACACCAGATACGATTTACACTGGGTATGATTTACATCAGGTACGATTTACACCAGGCATGATTTACACCAGATACGATTTACAGCATGCACGATTTACACCAGGCACAAGTTACACCAGTTACGACATACACCAAATACGATTTACACTGGGTATGATTTACATCAGGTACGATTCACATCAGGTATGACTTACACCAGGCACGATTTACACCAGGTACGGTTTACACCAGGTACGACTTACACCAGGTATGATTTACGCCAGGTTGTGGCGGTACCACCGGTTGTCCCTTACATATAGGTATTTAATTTACTTATATATGTTAGCTTACCTGTTGCGGCCATTGCCTCATGAAAAACAATGACTCCTTCTCCGCCGACGACGCACCAGCCCTTCAGCCTGCTGGTTGTGTTACCTACTGCACGATTCGGCGTGAACAAAAAGCGTGCCGCCCTCCCGGCTGTTTTCTCCTAAATCTACAACTGTTACAAGTGTTGCCGCCCTCCAGGCAGAGTTAACCCCTCCTGAAAGCAACAACAACCTGGACCGTTGCCGCTCTTTCTCCAGTTTTCCCTTTAACAAACGCAAACATCTACTGAAGCTGCACACATCGAGGACGGGTCCAACAGGCATCCTGCGGCCGCGATCAGCCACGTGAAAGTTGCTAGCCTCACCGATCACTGATCAACGCAGCAACTCTTCACCCTTTGTTGTGTTATCGTCGTAGCACTATGGCACGCACCATTCCGTGCGTTCCAGCCTCCCGAAGCTTTCGCTCACCTGTCGGCGAGTTCACCGACCTCACCTGTCAAGTCCTTCTGGATCGCTCGTTTGGCGTTCCTGCAGAGTTCGTCGGAACAAGGACTTGTTTCAACATCAACGGAGACATCGCCCGCGACCGCCCAAACTGCCCATCACTCTGACAAGGCCTGCCGTTTCGCACGTCTCCACAGTCCTTCGCCTGACAGATACGTTTTATTCGCCACGACGCGCGTAAGGATCCGCTCACGAGCAGCATCGTCATACCTCGCCTCCCAAGTCGAGACAGCATGACCACCGTGGCCACCAGCTCGTCAGACTACCTCATCCTTGGACTTTCGTTAAAGCGAATTCTGGGGGGGCCTATGTGGCGGTACCACCGGTTGTCCCTTACATATAGATATATACATAATTTCCTTTAACTTACCTAACTGTATGTACTTAACTTACTTATATATGTTAGCTTACTTGTTGGGGCCGTTGCCCTTTTAACTTACCTGTTGGGGCCGTTGCCCCTTTAAGATTCCGGCGGCCGCCAGCCCGACTCAGCCTTCTAGGACGGCCGCCGGCACAGCCCGGCCTAGCGTCTTCGGCCTCAACGGCCAGCCGACGGGAGCAACGCGATCTTCTGCTCCCGCGGCAAGCACCGGCACAGCCCGGCCTCGCGACCTCAGCCTCAACGGCCAGCAACGCAATGACACGGTCACGTGACTACCCCAAGCATGGGCAAACGTGACGACGCGCATCACGTGACGCCCTAAGCGTGGGAAACGCGAACAACGTGATGACGTCACAACACAAATGTGATGACGTCATCACGCTCCCCACAGGACTGCGAACTCAGTCCTCATGGAGTCCCCGCTGGGACAAGACCTATACCACGGTGCTCCTCCAGTCAGCCAACTTACCTGCCATCTTACCTGATGTAATTAGTCTGTTCCTGTAAATAAACAACTTATTTATAGTTCGTCGAAGTCAAACTCTCTTATTTAGTGGTGATCTACAGGAACCGCTACAAGGTACTATATACACCAGGCATGATTTACACCAGATATGACTTACACCAGGTGCATTTTACACCAGGTACAATTTACACCAGGTACAATTTACACCAGGCATGATTTACACCAGGCACGATTTACACCAGGTACGATTTACACCAGGTACAATTTACACCAGGTGCGATTCACACCAGGTGCGATTCACACCATGCTCGATTTACACCAGGTACAATTTAAACAAGGTACGATTTACACCAGGTCCGACTTACACCTGGTACGATTTACACCAGGTATGATTCACAGCAGTTATGATTTACACCAGGTACGATTTATAACAGGTCCGATTTACACCAGGTTCGTATTACACCACGTACGATTCACACCAGCTACGATTTAATCCAGGTATGATTTATACCAGGTACGATTTAACCCAGGTACCAGTTACACCAGGTACAATTTCCAGCAGGTACGATTTACACAAGGAGTGATTTACAGCAGGCACGATTTACACCAGGTATGATTTACACCAGGCATGATTTACACCAGGTACGATTTACACCAGGTATGACTTACACCAGGCACGTTTTACACCAGGCACAATTTACACCATGTACGACATACACCAGTTACGATTTACACCCGGTATCATTTGAACCAGGCACGATTTACACCAGGCATGATTTACACCAGGCACAATTTACACCAGGCACGATTTACATCAGGCACAATTTACACCAGGCACGATTTACACCAGGCATGATTTACACCAGGCACGATTTACACCAGGCATGATTTATACCAGGCATGATTTACACCAGGCACGATTTACACCAGGTACAACTTACACCAGGTACGACTTACTCCACGTACGATTTACACCAGGTAAGATTTACACCAGGCACGATTTACACCAGGTATGACTTACACCAGGTACGATTTACACCAGGCACGACTTACACCAGCTACGATTTACACCAGGTATGATTTACACCAGGTATGATTTAAACAAGCACGATTTACGCCAGGCACAATTTACACCAGGTACGACATACACCAGATACGATTTACACTGGCTAAGATTTACACCAGTTACGATTTGCACCACGTTCAATTTACGCCAGGCACGATTTAAACCAGGTACGATTTACACCAGGTACGATTCACACCAGGCTCAACTTACACCAGTTATGATTTAAACCAGGTACGATTTACACCAGGTACAATTCACACCAGGTATGATTTACACCAGGTACAATTTAAACCAGTTACGATTTACACCAGCTACAATTTACACCAGGGAAGTTTTACACTAGGTCCGATTTACACCCGGTAGGATTTGCACAAGTCACGATTTACACCAGGCACGTTTAACACCAGGTACGATTTACAGTCGGTACGATTTACACCATGCACAATTTACACCAGGTACAATTTACACCAGGTAGGATTTACACCAGGCATGATTCACACCATGCACGATTTACACCAGTCATGATTTAAACAGGGAGCAATGTACACCAGGTACAATTTACACCATGCACGATTTACACCACGTATGATATACACCATGCACAATTTACACCGGGTACGATTTACACCAGGTATGATTTACACCATGCACGATTTACACCAGGTACAATTTACACCAGGCTCGATTTACACGAGGCATGATTTAAACCAGGCACGATTTACTCCAGGTACGATTTACACCAGGTACGATTTACACCAAGTACGATTTACACCAGGTATGATTTACACCAGGTACGATTTACACCAGGTATGATTTACACCATGTACGATTTACACCAGGCACGATTTACACCAGGCACGATTTACACTCGATACAATCTACACCCGGTACAATGTAAACCAAGTACGATTTACACCAGGTACAATTTACACCAGGTACGGTTTACACCAGGTACGACTTACACCAGGTATGATTTACACCAGGCACGATTTACACCAGGCACCATTTAGTCCTTGTACGATTTACACCAGGTCCGATTTACACCAAGTGCAAGTTACAACAGGTATGATTTACACCAGGTATGATTTACACCAGGCATGATTTACACCGGGCACGAATTACACCAGGTTCGACTTACACCCGGTATGAGTTACACCAGGTATGATTTACACCAGCTACGATTTAATCATGTTACAATTTAAACCAGGTACGATTTAAACCTGGTCCGATTTACACCAGGTACGATTTACACCTGGTACATTTTAAACCAGGTACGGTTTACACCAGGTACGATTTACACCAGGTACGCTTCACACGAGGCACGATATACACAAGGCATGATTTACACCAGGCACAATTAACACCAGGTACGTTTTACACCAGGTAACATTTAAACCAGGTAAAATTTCCAGCAGGTACGATTTACACAAGGAACGATTTACAGCAGGCACAATTTACACCAGGTATGATTTACACCAGGCACGATTTACACCAGCTACGATTTACACCAGGTATGATTTACACCAGGCACGTTTTACACCAGGCACAATTTACACCATGCACGACATACACCAGATATGATTTACACTGGGTATGATTTGCACCATGTATGATTTACACCAGGCACGATTTACACCAGGTACGATTTACACCAGGTACGACTTACTCCACGTACGATTTACACCAGGTATGATTTACACCAGGTATGATTTACACCAGGTACAATTTACACCAGGTATGACTTACTCCACGTACAATTTACACCAGGTACGATTTACACCAGGTACGATTTACACCAGGAACGATTTACACCAAGTACGATTTACACCAGGCACGATTTACACCAGCTACGATTTACACCAGGGATGATTTACACCAGGCACGATTTACACCAGGTACGATTTACACCAGGTACGATTTACACAAGGTATGATTCACACCAGGTACGATTCACACCAGGCTGAATTTACACCAGGTACAATTTAAACCAGGTACGATTTACAACAGGTACGACTTACACCCGGTACGATTTACACCAGGTACGTTTCACACCAGGTATGAATTGCACCAGCTGCGATTTAAACCAGGTACGAATTACACCTGGTACGATTTACACCAGGTATGATTTACACCAGGTATGATTTAAACTAGGTACAATTTACACCTGGTACGATTTACACGAGGTACAATTTACACCAGGTAGGATTTTCACCAGGCATGATTTACACCATGCAATATTTACACCAGTCAAGATTTAAACAGGGAGCGATTTACACCAGGCACGATTTACACCAGGCACGATTTACACCAGATACGATTTACACCATGCATGATTTGCACCAGGCACAATTTACACCAGGTACGACATACACCAGATACGATTTACACTGGGTATGATTTACATCAGGTACGATTTACACCAGGCATGATTTACACCAGATACGATTTACAGCATGCACGATTTACACCAGGCACAAGTTACACCAGTTACGACATACACCAAATACGATTTACACTGGGTATGATTTACATCAGGTACGATTCACATCAGGTATGACTTACACCAGGCACGATTTACACCAGGTACGGTTTACACCAGGTACGACTTACACCAGGTATGATTTACGCCAGGTTGTGGCGGTACCACCGGTTGTCCCTTACATATAGGTATTTAATTTACTTATATATGTTAGCTTACCTGTTGCGGCCATTGCCTCATGAAAAACAATGACTCCTTCTCCGCCGACGACGCACCAGCCCTTCAGCCTGCTGGTTGTGTTACCTACTGCACGATTCGGCGTGAACAAAAAGCGTGCCGCCCTCCCGGCTGTTTTCTCCTAAATCTACAACTGTTACAAGTGTTGCCGCCCTCCAGGCAGAGTTAACCCCTCCTGAAAGCAACAACAACCTGGACCGTTGCCGCTCTTTCTCCAGTTTTCCCTTTAACAAACGCAAACATCTACTGAAGCTGCACACATCGAGGACGGGTCCAACAGGCATCCTGCGGCCGCGATCAGCCACGTGAAAGTTGCTAGCCTCACCGATCACTGATCAACGCAGCAACTCTTCACCCTTTGTTGTGTTATCGTCGTAGCACTATGGCACGCACCATTCCGTGCGTTCCAGCCTCCCGAAGCTTTCGCTCACCTGTCGGCGAGTTCACCGACCTCACCTGTCAAGTCCTTCTGGATCGCTCGTTTGGCGTTCCTGCAGAGTTCGTCGGAACAAGGACTTGTTTCAACATCAACGGAGACATCGCCCGCGACCGCCCAAACTGCCCATCACTCTGACAAGGCCTGCCGTTTCGCACGTCTCCACAGTCCTTCGCCTGACAGATACGTTTTATTCGCCACGACGCGCGTAAGGATCCGCTCACGAGCAGCATCGTCATACCTCGCCTCCCAAGTCGAGACAGCATGACCACCGTGGCCACCAGCTCGTCAGACTACCTCATCCTTGGACTTTCGTTAAAGCGAATTCTGGGGGGGCCTATGTGGCGGTACCACCGGTTGTCCCTTACATATAGATATATACATAATTTCCTTTAACTTACCTAACTGTATGTACTTAACTTACTTATATATGTTAGCTTACTTGTTGGGGCCGTTGCCCTTTTAACTTACCTGTTGGGGCCGTTGCCCCTTTAAGATTCCGGCGGCCGCCAGCCCGACTCAGCCTTCTAGGACGGCCGCCGGCACAGCCCGGCCTAGCGTCTTCGGCCTCAACGGCCAGCCGACGGGAGCAACGCGATCTTCTGCTCCCGCGGCAAGCACCGGCACAGCCCGGCCTCGCGACCTCAGCCTCAACGGCCAGCAACGCAATGACACGGTCACGTGACTACCCCAAGCATGGGCAAACGTGACGACGCGCATCACGTGACGCCCTAAGCGTGGGAAACGCGAACAACGTGATGACGTCACAACACAAATGTGATGACGTCATCACGCTCCCCACAGGACTGCGAACTCAGTCCTCATGGAGTCCCCGCTGGGACAAGACCTATACCACGGTGCTCCTCCAGTCAGCCAACTTACCTGCCATCTTACCTGATGTAATTAGTCTGTTCCTGTAAATAAACAACTTATTTATAGTTCGTCGAAGTCAAACTCTCTTATTTAGTGGTGATCTACAGGAACCGCTACAAGGTACTATATACACCAGGCATGATTTACACCAGATATGACTTACACCAGGTGCATTTTACACCAGGTACAATTTACACCAGGTACAATTTACACCAGGCATGATTTACACCAGGCACGATTTACACCAGGTACGATTTACACCAGGTACAATTTACACCAGGTGCGATTCACACCAGGTGCGATTCACACCATGCTCGATTTACACCAGGTACAATTTAAACAAGGTACGATTTACACCAGGTCCGACTTACACCTGGTACGATTTACACCAGGTATGATTCACAGCAGTTATGATTTACACCAGGTACGATTTATAACAGGTCCGATTTACACCAGGTTCGTATTACACCACGTACGATTCACACCAGCTACGATTTAATCCAGGTATGATTTATACCAGGTACGATTTAACCCAGGTACCAGTTACACCAGGTACAATTTCCAGCAGGTACGATTTACACAAGGAGTGATTTACAGCAGGCACGATTTACACCAGGTATGATTTACACCAGGCATGATTTACACCAGGTACGATTTACACCAGGTATGACTTACACCAGGCACGTTTTACACCAGGCACAATTTACACCATGTACGACATACACCAGTTACGATTTACACCCGGTATCATTTGAACCAGGCACGATTTACACCAGGCATGATTTACACCAGGCACAATTTACACCAGGCACGATTTACATCAGGCACAATTTACACCAGGCACGATTTACACCAGGCATGATTTACACCAGGCACGATTTACACCAGGCATGATTTATACCAGGCATGATTTACACCAGGCACGATTTACACCAGGTACAACTTACACCAGGTACGACTTACTCCACGTACGATTTACACCAGGTAAGATTTACACCAGGCACGATTTACACCAGGTATGACTTACACCAGGTACGATTTACACCAGGCACGACTTACACCAGCTACGATTTACACCAGGTATGATTTACACCAGGTATGATTTAAACAAGCACGATTTACGCCAGGCACAATTTACACCAGGTACGACATACACCAGATACGATTTACACTGGCTAAGATTTACACCAGTTACGATTTGCACCACGTTCAATTTACGCCAGGCACGATTTAAACCAGGTACGATTTACACCAGGTACGATTCACACCAGGCTCAACTTACACCAGTTATGATTTAAACCAGGTACGATTTACACCAGGTACAATTCACACCAGGTATGATTTACACCAGGTACAATTTAAACCAGTTACGATTTACACCAGCTACAATTTACACCAGGGAAGTTTTACACTAGGTCCGATTTACACCCGGTAGGATTTGCACAAGTCACGATTTACACCAGGCACGTTTAACACCAGGTACGATTTACAGTCGGTACGATTTACACCATGCACAATTTACACCAGGTACAATTTACACCAGGTAGGATTTACACCAGGCATGATTCACACCATGCACGATTTACACCAGTCATGATTTAAACAGGGAGCAATGTACACCAGGTACAATTTACACCATGCACGATTTACACCACGTATGATATACACCATGCACAATTTACACCGGGTACGATTTACACCAGGTATGATTTACACCATGCACGATTTACACCAGGTACAATTTACACCAGGCTCGATTTACACGAGGCATGATTTAAACCAGGCACGATTTACTCCAGGTACGATTTACACCAGGTACGATTTACACCAAGTACGATTTACACCAGGTATGATTTACACCAGGTACGATTTACACCAGGTATGATTTACACCATGTACGATTTACACCAGGCACGATTTACACCAGGCACGATTTACACTCGATACAATCTACACCCGGTACAATGTAAACCAAGTACGATTTACACCAGGTACAATTTACACCAGGTACGGTTTACACCAGGTACGACTTACACCAGGTATGATTTACACCAGGCACGATTTACACCAGGCACCATTTAGTCCTTGTACGATTTACACCAGGTCCGATTTACACCAAGTGCAAGTTACAACAGGTATGATTTACACCAGGTATGATTTACACCAGGCATGATTTACACCGGGCACGAATTACACCAGGTTCGACTTACACCCGGTATGAGTTACACCAGGTATGATTTACACCAGCTACGATTTAATCATGTTACAATTTAAACCAGGTACGATTTAAACCTGGTCCGATTTACACCAGGTACGATTTACACCTGGTACATTTTAAACCAGGTACGGTTTACACCAGGTACGATTTACACCAGGTACGCTTCACACGAGGCACGATATACACAAGGCATGATTTACACCAGGCACAATTAACACCAGGTACGTTTTACACCAGGTAACATTTAAACCAGGTAAAATTTCCAGCAGGTACGATTTACACAAGGAACGATTTACAGCAGGCACAATTTACACCAGGTATGATTTACACCAGGCACGATTTACACCAGCTACGATTTACACCAGGTATGATTTACACCAGGCACGTTTTACACCAGGCACAATTTACACCATGCACGACATACACCAGATATGATTTACACTGGGTATGATTTGCACCATGTATGATTTACACCAGGCACGATTTACACCAGGTACGATTTACACCAGGTACGACTTACTCCACGTACGATTTACACCAGGTATGATTTACACCAGGTATGATTTACACCAGGTACAATTTACACCAGGTATGACTTACTCCACGTACAATTTACACCAGGTACGATTTACACCAGGTACGATTTACACCAGGAACGATTTACACCAAGTACGATTTACACCAGGCACGATTTACACCAGCTACGATTTACACCAGGGATGATTTACACCAGGCACGATTTACACCAGGTACGATTTACACCAGGTACGATTTACACAAGGTATGATTCACACCAGGTACGATTCACACCAGGCTGAATTTACACCAGGTACAATTTAAACCAGGTACGATTTACAACAGGTACGACTTACACCCGGTACGATTTACACCAGGTACGTTTCACACCAGGTATGAATTGCACCAGCTGCGATTTAAACCAGGTACGAATTACACCTGGTACGATTTACACCAGGTATGATTTACACCAGGTATGATTTAAACTAGGTACAATTTACACCTGGTACGATTTACACGAGGTACAATTTACACCAGGTAGGATTTTCACCAGGCATGATTTACACCATGCAATATTTACACCAGTCAAGATTTAAACAGGGAGCGATTTACACCAGGCACGATTTACACCAGGCACGATTTACACCAGATACGATTTACACCATGCATGATTTGCACCAGGCACAATTTACACCAGGTACGACATACACCAGATACGATTTACACTGGGTATGATTTACATCAGGTACGATTTACACCAGGCATGATTTACACCAGATACGATTTACAGCATGCACGATTTACACCAGGCACAAGTTACACCAGTTACGACATACACCAAATACGATTTACACTGGGTATGATTTACATCAGGTACGATTCACATCAGGTATGACTTACACCAGGCACGATTTACACCAGGTACGGTTTACACCAGGTACGACTTACACCAGGTATGATTTACGCCAGGTTGTGGCGGTACCACCGGTTGTCCCTTACATATAGGTATTTAATTTACTTATATATGTTAGCTTACCTGTTGCGGCCATTGCCTCATGAAAAACAATGACTCCTTCTCCGCCGACGACGCACCAGCCCTTCAGCCTGCTGGTTGTGTTACCTACTGCACGATTCGGCGTGAACAAAAAGCGTGCCGCCCTCCCGGCTGTTTTCTCCTAAATCTACAACTGTTACAAGTGTTGCCGCCCTCCAGGCAGAGTTAACCCCTCCTGAAAGCAACAACAACCTGGACCGTTGCCGCTCTTTCTCCAGTTTTCCCTTTAACAAACGCAAACATCTACTGAAGCTGCACACATCGAGGACGGGTCCAACAGGCATCCTGCGGCCGCGATCAGCCACGTGAAAGTTGCTAGCCTCACCGATCACTGATCAACGCAGCAACTCTTCACCCTTTGTTGTGTTATCGTCGTAGCACTATGGCACGCACCATTCCGTGCGTTCCAGCCTCCCGAAGCTTTCGCTCACCTGTCGGCGAGTTCACCGACCTCACCTGTCAAGTCCTTCTGGATCGCTCGTTTGGCGTTCCTGCAGAGTTCGTCGGAACAAGGACTTGTTTCAACATCAACGGAGACATCGCCCGCGACCGCCCAAACTGCCCATCACTCTGACAAGGCCTGCCGTTTCGCACGTCTCCACAGTCCTTCGCCTGACAGATACGTTTTATTCGCCACGACGCGCGTAAGGATCCGCTCACGAGCAGCATCGTCATACCTCGCCTCCCAAGTCGAGACAGCATGACCACCGTGGCCACCAGCTCGTCAGACTACCTCATCCTTGGACTTTCGTTAAAGCGAATTCTGGGGGGGCCTATGTGGCGGTACCACCGGTTGTCCCTTACATATAGATATATACATAATTTCCTTTAACTTACCTAACTGTATGTACTTAACTTACTTATATATGTTAGCTTACTTGTTGGGGCCGTTGCCCTTTTAACTTACCTGTTGGGGCCGTTGCCCCTTTAAGATTCCGGCGGCCGCCAGCCCGACTCAGCCTTCTAGGACGGCCGCCGGCACAGCCCGGCCTAGCGTCTTCGGCCTCAACGGCCAGCCGACGGGAGCAACGCGATCTTCTGCTCCCGCGGCAAGCACCGGCACAGCCCGGCCTCGCGACCTCAGCCTCAACGGCCAGCAACGCAATGACACGGTCACGTGACTACCCCAAGCATGGGCAAACGTGACGACGCGCATCACGTGACGCCCTAAGCGTGGGAAACGCGAACAACGTGATGACGTCACAACACAAATGTGATGACGTCATCACGCTCCCCACAGGACTGCGAACTCAGTCCTCATGGAGTCCCCGCTGGGACAAGACCTATACCACGGTGCTCCTCCAGTCAGCCAACTTACCTGCCATCTTACCTGATGTAATTAGTCTGTTCCTGTAAATAAACAACTTATTTATAGTTCGTCGAAGTCAAACTCTCTTATTTAGTGGTGATCTACAGGAACCGCTACAAGGTACTATATACACCAGGCATGATTTACACCAGGTATGACTTACACCAGGTGCATTTTACACCAGGTACAATTTACACCAGGTACAATTTACACCAGGCATGATTTACACCAGGTACGATTTACACCAGGTACGATTTACACCAGGTACAATTTACACCAGGTGCGATTCACACCAGGTGCGATTCACACCATGCTCGATTTACACCAGGTACAATTTAAACAAGGTACGATTTACACCAGGTCCGACTTACACCTGGTACGATTTACACCAGGTATGATTCACAGCAGTTATGATTTACACCAGGTACGATTTATAACAGGTCCGATTTACACCAGGTTCGTATTACACCACGTACGATTCACACCAGCTACGATTTAATCCAGGTATGATTTATACCAGGTACGATTTAACCCAGGTACCAGTTACACCAGGTACAATTTCCAGCAGGTACGATTTACACAAGGAGTGATTTACAGCAGGCACGATTTACACCAGGTATGATTTACACCAGGCATGATTTACACCAGGTACGATTTACACCAGGTATGACTTACACCAGGCACGTTTTACACCAGGCACAATTTACACCATGTACGACATACACCAGTTACGATTTACACCCGGTATCATTTGAACCAGGCACGATTTACACCAGGCATGATTTACACCAGGCACAATTTACACCAGGCACGATTTACATCAGGCACAATTTACACCAGGCACGATTTACACCAGGCATGATTTACACCAGGCACGATTTACACCAGGCATGATTTATACCAGGCATGATTTACACCAGGCACGATTTACACCAGGTACAACTTACACCAGGTACGACTTACTCCACGTACGATTTACACCAGGTAAGATTTACACCAGGCACGATTTACACCAGGTATGACTTACACCAGGTACGATTTACACCAGGCACGACTTACACCAGCTACGATTTACACCAGGTATGATTTACACCAGGTATGATTTAAACAAGCACGATTTACGCCAGGCACAATTTACACCAGGTACGACATACACCAGATACGATTTACACTGGCTAAGATTTACACCAGTTACGATTTGCACCACGTTCAATTTACGCCAGGCACGATTTAAACCAGGTACGATTTACACCAGGTACGATTCACACCAGGCTCAACTTACACCAGTTATGATTTAAACCAGGTACGATTTACACCAGGTACAATTCACACCAGGTATGATTTACACCAGGTACAATTTAAACCAGTTACGATTTACACCAGCTACAATTTACACCAGGGAAGTTTTACACTAGGTCCGATTTACACCCGGTAGGATTTGCACAAGTCACGATTTACACCAGGCACGTTTAACACCAGGTACGATTTACAGTCGGTACGATTTACACCATGCACAATTTACACCAGGTACAATTTACACCAGGTAGGATTTACACCAGGCATGATTCACACCATGCACGATTTACACCAGTCATGATTTAAACAGGGAGCAATGTACACCAGGTACAATTTACACCATGCACGATTTACACCACGTATGATATACACCATGCACAATTTACACCGGGTACGATTTACACCAGGTATGATTTACACCATGCACGATTTACACCAGGTACAATTTACACCAGGCTCGATTTACACGAGGCATGATTTAAACCAGGCACGATTTACTCCAGGTACGATTTACACCAGGTATGTGTTACACAAGGTACGATTTACACCAAGTACGATTTACATCATGTACGATTTACACTGGGTATGATTTACACCAGGCACGATTTACACCAGGCACGATTTACACCAGGCACGATTTACACCAGGCACGATTTACACCAGGCACGATTTACACCAGGTACGAGTTACAGCATGAATGATATAAATAAGGCATGATTTACACCAGCTGCGATTTACACCAGGTACGATTTACACCAGGTATGATTTACACCAGGTACGATTTACACCAGGTACGATTTACACCAGGTATGATTTACACCAGGTATGATTTACACCAGGTATGATTTACACCAGCTACGATTTACTCCAGGTAAGATTTACGCCAGGTACGATATACACCAGGTACGATTTACACCAGGTATGATTTACACCATGCATGATTTACACCGGGTACGATTTACACCAGGTACGATTTACGCCAGGCTCGATTTACACCAGGAATGGTTTACACCAGGTATGGTTAACACCAGGTACGATTTACACCATGCACGATTTACACCACGTATGATATACACCATGCACAATTTACACCGGGTACGATTTACACCAGGTATGATTTACACCATGCACGATTTACACCAGGTACAATTTACACCAGGCTCGATTTACACGAGGCATGATTTAAACCAGGCACGATTTACACCAGGTACGATTTACACCAGGTACGTGTTACACAAGGTACGATTTACACCAAGTACGATTTACATCATGTACGATTTACACTGGGTATGATTTACACCAGGCACGATTTACACCAGGCACGATTTACACCAGGCTCAATTTACATCAGGCACAATTTACACCAAGTACGACATACACCAGATACGATTTACACTGGGTAAGTTTTACACCAGGTACGATTTACACCAGGTTCGATTTACACCAGGTACGATTTATACCAGGAACATTTTGCACCAGCTACGATTTACACCAGGTATGATTTACACAAGGTAGGATTTACACCAGGCATGATTTACACCATGCACGATTTATACCAGGCACGATTTACACCAGGTACGAGTTACACCTAGTACGATTTACACCAGGCAACATTTACACCAGGTACGAGTTACACCAGCTACGATTTCCACCAGGTACGATTTACAACATGTGCGATTTACACCAGGTACAATTTATACCAGTCATGATTTACACCAGGTACGATTTACGCCAGATATGATTTACACCAGGTACGAGTTACACCAGGTACGATTTACACCAGGTACGATTTACACCCGGCATGAATTACACCGGGTCCAACTTACATCAGGTATGACTTACACCAGGTACGATTTACACTGGGTATGATTTACACCAGGCACGATTTGCACCAGGCACGATTTACACCAGGCTCGATTTACATCAGGTAGGATTTACACCAGGTACGACATACACCAGATACGATTTACACTGGATAAGATTTACACCAGGTATGATTTGCACCAGGTACGATTTACACCAGTTACGATTTACACCAGTTACGATTTGCAACAGGCACGATTTACACCAGGTGTGATTTACAACAGGTTTGATTTACACCAGGTACAACTTACACCATGAATGATATACACCAGGCATGATTTACAACAGATACGTTTTCACCAGGCACAGTTTAAACAAGGAGCGATTTACATCAGATACGATTTGCACCAGGCACGATTTACACCAGGTAGGAATTACACCAGGTACGATTTAAATGTGGCACGATTTACACCAGGTACGATTTACACCCGGTATGATTTACACCAGGCACGATTTCCACCAGGTACGAGTTACACCCAATACGATTTACACCAGGCACGATTTACACCAGGTATGATTTACATCAGGCACAATTTACACCAAGTACGACATACACCAGATACGATTTACACTGGGTAAGATTTACACCAGGTGCGATTTGCACCAGGTACGATTTACAGCAGGTACGATTTGCACCAGGTATGATTTACACCAGGTACGATTTGCACCAGGTACAATTTACAGCAGGTATGATTTGCACCAGGTACGATTTACACCAGGTACGATTTGCACCAGGTACGAGTTACACCCAGTATGATTTAAACCAGGCACGATTTACACCAGGTATGATTTACACCATGCACGGTTTACACCGGGCACGATTTACAACAGGCACGATTTACACCAGGTATGACTTACACCATGTACAATTTACACCAGGTACGATTTGCACCAGGTACGATTTACAGCAGGTTTGATTTGCACCAGGTACGATTTACACCAGGTACGATTTGCACCAGGTACGAGTTACACCCAGTATGATTTAAACCAGGCACGATTTTCACCAGGTATGATTTACACCAGGTACGATTTACACCAGGCACAATTTACAACAGGCACGATTTACACCAGGTATGACTTACACCATGTACAATTTACACCAGGTACGATTTACAGCAAGTACGATTTACACCAGGCACGATTTACACCAGGCACGATATACACCAGGTACGATTTACACGTTATACGATTAACACCAGGTACAATTTACACCCGGTACAATTTACATCAGGTACGATTTACACCAAGCACGATTTCCACCAGGTACGATTTACACCAGGTAGAATTTAGACCAGGCATGATTTACATCATGCACGATTTACACAAGTCATGATTTAAACAGGGAGCGAATTACACCAGGTACAATTTACCCCAGGCACGATTTACACCAGGCACGATATACACAAGGTGTGATTTACACCAGGTGTGATTTACACCAGGAACGATTTGCACCATGAATGACATACACCAGGCATGATTTACACCTGGCACGATTTTCACCAGGCACATTTTAAACAAGGAGCGATATACATCAGATACGATTTACACCAGGCACGATTTACACCAGGTAGGATTTACACCAGGTAAGATTTACACGTGGTGTGATTTACACCAGGTACGATTTACACCCGGTATGATTTATACCAGGCACGATTTACACCAGGTACGAGTTACACCCAGTACGATTTACACCAGGTACGATTTACACCTGGCACGATTTACACCAGGTATGATTTACACCAAGTCTAATTTATACCAGGTACGATTTACACCAGGCATGATTTCCACTAGGTACGATTTATGCCAAGCTCGATTTACACCAGGCACGGTTTACACCAGGTACAATTTACACCAGGTACGATTTAAACCAAGTACGATTTACACCAGGCACAATTTACACGAGGTACAATTTGCACCAAGTACGATTTACACCAGGTACGATTTACACCAGGTACAATTTACACCAGGTACGACTTACACCAGGTACGATTTACGCCAGGTATGATTTACACCAGGTACGACTTAAACCAGGTACGACTTACACCAAGTACGATTTAAACCAGACACGATTTACACAAAGTACAATTTACAGCAGGTACGATTTACACCATGCACGTTTTACACCATGCACGATTTACACCAAGTACAATTTACAGCAGGTACGGTTTTCACCAGGTACGAGTTACACCCAGTACGATTTACACCAGGCACAATTTTCACCAGGCACAATTTTAAGAAGGAGCGATTTACATCAGATACGATTTATATCAGGCACGATTTACACCAGGTAGGATTTACACCAGGTGCGATTTACATGTGGTACGATTAATGCCAGGTATGATTTACACCCGGTACAATTTACAGCAGGTATGATTTACACCATGCACGATTTACACCAGGTATGATTTACATCAGGTAGGATTTAGGCCCGGCATGGTTTACACCATGCACCATTTACACCAGTCACGATTTAAACAGGGAGCGATTTACACCAGGTATAATTTACACCAGGCATGATTTACACCAGGCACGATTTACACCAGGTGTGATTTACACCAGGTACGATTTACACCATGAATGATATACACCAGGCATGATTTACACCAGGCACGATTTTCACCGGGCACATTTTAAACAAGGAGCGATTTACATCAGATACGATTTACACCAGGTAAGATTTACACGTGGTACGATATACACCAGGTATGATTTACACTAGGTATGACTTAAACCAGGCACGATTTACACCAGGTATGAGTTACACCCAGTACGATTTATAACAGGTATGATTTACACCAGGTACGATTTACACCAGGCACGATTTGCACCAGGTACGATTTACACCTAGTATAATTTACACCAGGTACGATTTACAACAAGTATGTTTTACACCAGGTATGATTTACACCAGGCACGATTTACACTAGGTACGATTTACGCCATGCTCGATTTACACCAGGCACGGTTTACACCAGGTATGGTGTACACCAGGTACGATTTACACCTGATATGATTTACACCAGGTATGATTTACACCATGCACGATTTACACCAGGTACGATTTACACCAGGTACAATTTACACCAGGCATGATTTACACCAGGTATGATTTACACCAGGTATGATTTAAACCAGGTACGATTTACACCAGGTACTTTTTACACCCGGCATGATTTACACTGGGCCTGATTTTCACCAGTTACGGTTTACACCATGCACGATTTACACCAGGTACGATTTACACCAGGTACGAGTTACACCCAGTATGATTTAGACCAGGCACAATTTACACCAGGTACGAGTTGCACCCAATACGATTTACACCAGGCCTGATTTACACCAGGTATGAGTTACACCCAGTACAATTTACACCAGGTACGATTTATACCAGGTACGATTTACACCAGGCACGATTTACACCAGGTACGATTTACACCAAGTCTAATTCATACCAGGTACGATTTACACAAAGTATCATTTACACCAGGTACGATTTACACCAGGCACGATTTCCACTAGGTACGATTTACGCCAGGCTCGATTTACACCAGGCACGGTTTACAACAGTACGATAGCAAAATACTGCTCAATATCGAGTTCAACAATTTCAGATCATAAGCTCGGCCCCCATTTCATTTTCTCTTGTAATTGTTCCACTCCTTTTCCGCCCCCCCCCTCATTTCCTTTTGTTTCTCTCTCACACCTGGCAGCTATCTTTTGCCCTGCCAGTACACTTTACACCTAATCCCAGCCTATTACCATCTCGTCTAGCTTCTAATCTCTTTTACTTCTTCTGTTTCTTTTATTCTTTTGTCCGATCGCAGCCCTGCCTTCGATCTAGTTTCTTTTCTTTCCAGTTTTGAAGAAGGGTCCAACCCGAAACGTCAACTCAAATTTCTCTCCACGGATGTTGCCTGACCTGCTGAGTTTTTCCAGCATTTTCTGTTGTTATTACGGTTTACAACAGGTATGGTTTACGCCAGGTATGATTTACACCAGATACGATTTACACTGGGTATGATTTACACCAGGTATGATTTATACCATGCACGATTTACACCAGGTACGATTTACACCAGGCTCAATTTACACCAGGTACGACTTACACCAGGTACGATCTACACCAGGTACGATTTACACCAGGCACGATTTACACCAGGTACGATTTACACCAGGTACGACTTACACCAGGTACGATTTACACCAGGTACGATTTACAGCAGGCATAATTTACAACAGGTACGATTTACAGCAGGTACAACACCAGGTACGAGTTACACCCAGTACAATTTACACCAGGCACGATTTACACCAGGTACGAGTTAGACCCAGTATGATTTACACCAGGTACGATTTACACCAGGTACGACTTACACCAGGTACGATTGACACCAGGTACGATTTGCACCAGGTACGATTTGCACCAGGTACGATTTACACCAGGCATGATATACACCAGGTATGACTTAAACCAGGTATGATTTACACCAGGTACGATTTACACCAGGTACAATTTACACCAGGGCTGTTTTACACCAGGTACGATTTACAGCAGGTACGACACCAGGTACGAATTACACCCAGTACGATTTACACCAGGCACGATTTACACCAGGTACGAGTTAGACCCAGTATGATTTACACTAGGTACGATTTACACCAGGCACGATATACACCAGGTATGACTTACACGAGGTATGATTTACACCAGGTACGATTTACACCAAGTACGATTTACACCAGGTACGATTTACACCAGGTACAATTTACACCAGGTACGACTTACACCAGGTACGATTTACGCCAGGTACTATTTACACCAGGCATGATTTACAGCAGGCATGATTTACAGCAGGTATGACTTACACCATGTACAATTTACACCAGGCACGATTTACACCAGGTATGATTTACACCAGGTACGACTGACACCAGGTACGACTTACACCAAGTACGATTTACACCAGGCACGATTTGCACCAGGCACGATATACACCAGGCTCGATTTACATCAGGCACAATTTACACCAGGTACGACATACACCAGATATGACTTACACTGGGTAAGATTTACACCAGGTATGATTTGCACCAGGTACGATATACACCAGGTACGATTTGCAACAGGCACGATTTGCACCAGGTGTGATTTACACCAGGTGTGATTTACACCAGGTACGATTTACACCATGGATGATATACACCAGGCATGATTTACACCAGGCATGATTTCACCAGGCACAGTTTAAACAAGGAGCGATTTACATCAGATACGATTTGCACCAGGCATGATTTACACCAGGTTGGATTTACACCAGGTACGATTTACACCAGGTACGATTTACACCCGGTATGATTTACACCAGGCACGATTTACACCAGGTACGAGTTACACCCTGTACGATTTACACCAGGCATAATTTACACCAGGTATGACTTACACCAGGTACGACTTACACCAGGTATGATTTACACCAGGTACAATTTACACCAGGCATGATTTACAGCAGGTACGACTTACAGCAGGTGCGACTTACACCAGGTACGACTTACACCAGGTACGATTTACACCAAGTACGATTTACACCAGGCATGATTTACACCACGTACAAATTACAGCAGGTCCGATTTACACCATGCACGATTTACACCAGGTACGATTTACACCTGGTACGAGTTGCACCCAGTACGATTTACACCAGGCACGATTTACACCAGGTACGAGTTACACCCAGTACGATTTACACCAGGTATGACGTACACCAGGTATGATTTACTCCAGGTATGATTTACACCAGGCACGATTTACACCAGGTATGTGTTACACCCAGTATGATTTCCACCAGGCACGATTTACACCAGGTAAGAGTTACACCAGGTATGATTCACACCAGGTACGATTTACACAAGGTACGATTTACTCCAGACATGATTTATAGCAGGTACGACTTGCACCATGTTCGAATTACACCAGGTACGATTTACACCAAGTACGATTTACACCAGGTACGACTTACACCAGGTATGATTTACACCAGGTACGATTTACACCAGGCATGATTTACAGCAGGTACGACTTACACCAGGTATGACTTACACCAGGTACGATTTACAACAAGTACGACTTACACCAGGTACGATTTACACCAAGTACGATTTACACCAGGTACGATTTACACCAGGCATGACTTACAGCAGATCCGACTTACACCAGGTACGATTAACACCAGGTACAACTTACACCAGATACGATTTAGACCAGGTACGATTTACACCAGTTAATATTTACATGAGGTACAATTTACACCAGGCACGATTTACACCAGGTACGATTTACACCAGGTATGACTTACACCAGGTATGATTTACTCCAGGTACGATTTACACCAGGCACGATTTACACCAGGTATGAGTTACACCCAGTACGATTTCCACCCGGCATGATTTACACCAGGTGAGAGTTACACCAGGTACGATTTACAACTGGTACGATTTACACCAGGTACGATTTACACCAGGTACACTTTACACTAGGCATGATTTACACCGGGTATGATTTACACCAGGTACAACTTACACCAGGTACGATTTACACCAGGTACGATTTACACCAGGCATGATTTACATCAGGTACGACTTACACCATGTACGATTTACACCAGGTACGATTTACACCAGGTACGATTTACACCAGGTATAACTTACACCAGGTACAATTTACACCAGGTACGATTTACACTTGGTACAATTTACACCAAGCACGATTTACAACAGGTATGTTTTACACCAAGTATGACTTACACCAGGCATGATTTACAGCAGGTACGACTTACACCACGTACGATTTACACCAGGCACGATTTACAGCAGGTACGATTTACACAATGCACGATTTACACCAGGTACGATTGACACCAGGTACGACTTACTCCCAGTACGATTTACATCAGACAGCATTTACACCAGGTACGAGTTACACCCAGTACGATTTACACCAGGCACGATTTACACCAGATACGATTTACACCAGGTTCAATTTACACCAGGCATGATTTACACCAGGCAAAATTTACACTAGGTACAACATACACCAGATACGAGTTGCACTGGGTATGATTTACACCAGGTACGACTTGCACCAGCTACGATTTTCACCAGGTATGATTTACACCAGGTACGATTTACACCAGGCACAATTTACAACTGCCACGATTTACACCAGGTATGACTTACACCATGTACAATTTACACCAGGTACGATTTACAGCAAGTACGATTTACACCAGGCACGATTTACACCAGGCACGATTTACACCAGGTACGATTTACACGTTGTACAATTAACACCAGGTACAATTTACACCCGGTACAATTTACATCAGGTACGATTTAAACCATGCACGATTTCCACCAGGTACGATTTACACCAGGTAAAATTTAGACCAGGCATGATTTACATCATGCACGATTTACACCAGTCGTGATTTAAACAGGGAGCGAATTACACCAGGTACAATTTACCCCAGGCACGATTTACACCAGGCACGATATACACAAGGTGTGATTTACACCAGGTGTGATTTACACCAGGAACGATTTGCACCATGAATGATATACATCAGATACGATTTACACCAGGCACGATTTACACCAGGTAGGATTTACACCAGGTAAGATTTACACGTGGTTTGATTTACACCAGGTACGATTTACACCCGGTATGATTTATACAAGGCACGATTTACACCAGGTACGAGTTACACCCAGTACGATTTACACCAGGTACGATTTACACCAGGTACGATTTACACCTGGCACGATTTACACCAGGTATGATTTACACCAAGTCTAATTTATACCAGGTACGATTTACACCAAGTATGATTTCCACCAGGTACGATTTACACCAGGCATGATTTCCACTAGGTACGATTTATGCCAGGCTCGATTTACACCAGGCACGGTTTACACCAGGTATGGTTTACACCAGGTAAGACTTAAACCAGGTACAATTTACACCAGGTACAATTTATACCAAGTACAATTTACACCAGGCACAATTTACACGAGGTACAATTTGCACCAAGTACGATTTACACCAAGTACGATTTACACCAGGTACAATTTACACCAGGTACGACTTACACCAGGTACGATTTACGCCAGGTATGATTTACACCAGGTACGACTTAAACCAGGTACGACTTACACCAAGTACGATTTACACCAGGCACGATCTACACAAAGTACAATTTACAGCAGGTACGATTTACACCATGCACGTTTTACACCATGCATGATTTACACCAAGTACAATTTACAGCAGGTACGGTTTTCACCAGGTACGAGTTACACCCAGTACGATTTACACCATGAATTATATACACCAGGCATGATTTACACCAGGCACAATTTTAACCAGGCACAATTTTAACATGGAGCGATTTACATCAGATACGATTTATATCAGGCACGATTTACACCAGGTAGGATTTACACCAGGTGCGATTTACATGTGGTACGATTAATGCCAGGTATGATTTATACCCGGTACAATTTACAGCATGTATGATTTACACCATGCACGATTTGCACCAGGTACGATTTACACCTAGTATAATTAACACCAGGTACGATTTACAACAAGTATGATTTACACCAGGTATGATTTACACCAGGCACGATTTACACTAGGTACGATTTACGCCATGCTCGATTTACACCAGGCACGGTTTACACCAGGTATGGTGTACACCAGGTACAATTTACACCAGGCACGTTTTACACCAGGTATGATTTACACCAGGTATGATTTAAACCAGGTACGATTTACACCATGCACGATTTACACCAGGTACGATTTACACCAGGTACGAGTTACACCCAGTATGATTTAGACCAGGCACAATTTACACCAGGTACGAGTTGCACCCAATACGATTTACACCAGGCCTGATTTACACCAGGTATGAGTTACACCCAGTACAATTTACACCAGGTACGATTTACACCATGTATGATTTACACCAGGCACGATTTACACCAGGTACGATTTACACCAAGTCTAATTCGTACCAGGTACGATTTACACAAAGTATGATTTACACCAGGTACGATTTACACCAGGCACGATTTCCACTAGGTACGATTTACGCCATGCTCGATTTACACCAGGCACGGTTTACAACAGGTATGGTTTACACCAGGTATGATTTACACCAGATACGATTTACACTGGGTATGATTTACACCAGGTATGATTTAGACCATGCACGATTTACACCAGGTACATTTTACACCAGGCTCAATTTACACCAGGTACGACTTACACCAGGTACGATCTACACCAGGTACGATTTACAGCAGGCACGATTTACACCAGGTACGATTTACACCAGGTACGACTTACACCAGGTACGATTTACACCAGGTACAATTTACAGCAGGCATAATTTACAGCAGGTACGATTTACAGCAGGTGCGACACCAGGTACGAGTTACACCCAGTACGATTTACACCAGGCACGATTTACACCAGGTACGAGTTAGACCCAGTATGATTTACACCAGGTACGATTTACACCAGGCACAACTTACACCAGGTACGATTTACACCAGGTACAATTTACACCAGGGATGTTTTACACCAGGTACGATTTACAGCAGGTACGATTTACACCAGGTACGAGTTAGACCCAGTATGATTTACACCAGGTACGATTTACACCAGGCATGATATACACCAGGTATGACTTACACCAGGTATGATTTACACCAGGTACGATTTACACCAAGTACGATTTACACCAGGTACGATTTACACCAGGTACAATTTACACCAGGTACGACTTACACCAGGTACGATTTACGGCAGGTACTATTTACACCAGCATGATTTGCAGCAGGCATGATTTACAGCAGGTATGACTTACACCATGTACAATTTACACCAGGCACGATTTACACCAGGTATGATTTACACCAGGTACGACTGACACCAGGCATGACTTACACCAAGTACGATTTACACCATGCACGATTTGCACCATGCACGATTTACACCAAGTACAATTTCCAGCAGGTACGGTTTACACCAGGTACGAGTTACACCCAGTACGATTTAGACCAGGCACGATTTACACCAGGTACGATTTACACCAGGCACATTTTAAACAAGGAGCAATTTACATCAGATACGATTTACACCAGGCACGATATACACAAGGTGTGATTTACACCAGGTGTGATTTACACCAGGAATGATTTGCACCATGAATGATATACATCAGATACGATTTACACCAGGCACGATTTACACCAGGTAGGATTTACACCAGGTAAGATTTACACGTGGTTTGATTTACACCAGGTACGATTTACACCCGGTATGATTTATACAAGGCACGATTTACACCAGGTACGAGTTACACCCAGTACGATTTACACCAGGTACGATTTACACCAGGTACGATTTACACCTGGCACGATTTACACCAGGTATGATTTACACCAAGTCTAATTTATACCAGGTACGATTTACACCAAGTATGATTTCCACCAGGTACGATTTACACCAGGCATGATTTCCACTAGGTACGATTTATGCCAGGCTCGATTTACACCAGGCATGGTTTACAGCAGGTTTGGTTTACACCAGGTAAGACTTACACCAGGTACAATTTACACCAGGTACGATTTATACCAAGTACAATTTACACCAGGCACAATTTACACGAGGTACAATTTGCACCAAGTACGATTTACACCAGGTACGATTTACACCAGGTACAATTTACACCAGGTACAACTTACACCAGGTACGATTTACGCCAGGTATGATTTACACCAGGTACGACTTAAACCAGGTACGACTTACATCAAGTACGATTTACACCAGGCACGATTTACACAAAGTACAATTTACAGCAGGTACGATTTACACCATGCACGTTTTACACCATGCATGATTTACACCAAGTACAATTTACAGCAGGTATGGTTTTCACCAGGTACGAGTTACACCCAGTACGATTTACACCATGAATTATATACACCAGGCATGATTTACACCAGGCACAATTTTAACCAGGCACAATTTTAACATGGTGCGATTTACATCAGATACGATTTATATCAGGCACGATTTACACCAGGTAGGATTTACATGTGGTACGATTAATGCCAGGTATGATTTACACCCGGTACAATTTACAGCAGGTATGATTTACACCATGCACGATTTACACCAGGTATGATTTACACCAGGTAGGATTTAGGCCCGGCATGGTTTACACCATGCACCATTTACACCAGTCACGATTTAAACAGGGAGCGATTTACACCAGGTATAATTTACACCAGGCATGATTTACACCAGGCACGATTTACACCAGGTGCGATTTACACCATGAATGATATACACCAGGCATGATTTACACCAGGCATGATTTTCACCGGGCACATTTTAAACAAGGAGCGATTTACATCAGATACGATTTACACCAGATAAGATTTACACGTGGTACGATATACACCAGGTATGATTTACACTAGGTATGACTTAAACCAGGCACGATTTACACCAGGTACGAGTTACACCCAGTACGATTTATAACAGGTATGATTTACACCAGGTACGATTTACACCAGGCACGATTTGCACCAGGTACGATTTACACCTAGTATAATTAACACCAGGTACGATTTACATCAAGTATGATTTACACCAGGTATGATTTACACCAGGCACGATTTACACTAGGTACAATTTACGCCATGCTCGATTTACACCAGGCACGGTTTACACCAGGTATGGTGTACACCAGGTACGATTTACACCTGATATGATTTACACCAGGTATGATTTACACCATGCATGATTTACACCAGGTACGACTTACACCAGGTACAATTTACACCAGGCACGTTTTACACCAGGTATGATTTACACCAGGTATGATTTAAACCAGGTACAATTTACACCATGCACGATTTACACCAGGTACGATTTACACCAGGTACGAGTTACACCCAGTATGATTTAGACCAGGCACAATTTACACCAGGTACGAGTTGCACCCAATACGATTTACACCAGGCCTGATTTACACCAGGTATGAGTTACACCCAGTACAATTTACACCAGGTACGATTTACACCATGTATGATTTACACCAGGCACGATTTACACCAGGTACGATTTACACCAAGTCTAATTCATACCAGGTACGATTTCCACAAAGTATGATTTACACCAGGTACGATTTACACCAGGCACGATTTCCACTAGGTACGATTTACGCCAGGCTCGATTTACACCAGGCACGGTTTACAACAGGTATGGTTTACGCCAGGTATGATTTACACCAGATACGATTTACACCGGGTATGATTTACACCAGGTATGATTTATACCATGCACGATTTACACCAGGTACGTTTTACACCAGGCTCAATTTACACCAGGTACGACTTACACCAGGTACGATCTACACCAGGTACGACTTACACCAGGCACGATTTACACCAGGTACGATTTACACCAGGTACGACTTACACCAGGTACGATTTACACCAGGCATAATTTACAGCAGGTACGATTTACAGCAGGTACGACACCAGGTACGAGTTACACCCAGTACGATTTACACCAGGCACGATTTACACCAGGTACGAGTTAGACCCAGTATGATTTACACCAGGTACGATTTACACCAGGTACAACTTACACCAGGTACGATTTACACCAGGTACAATTTACACCAGGGATGTTTTACACCAGGTACGATTTACAGCAGGTACGATTTACACCAGGTACGAGTTAGACCCAGTATGATTTACACCAGGTACGATTTACACCAGGCATGATATACACCAGGTATGACTTACACCAGGTATGATTTACACCAGGTACGATTTACACCAAGTACGATTTACACCAGGTACGATTTACACCAGGTACAATTTACACCAGGTACAACTTACACCAGGTACGATTTACGCCAGGTACTATTTACACCAGCATGATTTGCAGCAGGCATGATTTACAGCAGGTATGACTTACACCATGTACAATTTACACCAGGCACGATTTACACCAGGTATGATTTACACCAGGTACGACTGACACCAGGCATGACTTACACCAAGTACGATTTACACCATGCACGATTTGCACCATGCACGATTTACACCAAGTACAATTTACAGCAGGTACGGTTTACACCAGGTGCGAGTTACACCCAGTACGATTTAGACCAGGCACGATTTACACCAGGTACGATTTACACCAGGCACATTTTAAACAAGGAGCAATTTACATCAGATACGATTTACACCAGGCACGATTTACACCAGGTAGGATTTACACCAGGTGCGATTTACATGTGGTACGATTTACACCAGGTAGGATTTAGACCAGACATGATTTACACCATGAACGAATTGCACCAGTCACGATTTAAACAGGGAGCGATTTACACCAGGTATAATTTACACCAGGCATGATTTACACCAGGTACGATTTACACCAGGTGTGATTTACACCAGGTACGATTTACACCATGAATGATATACACCAGGCATGATTTACACCAGGCACGCTTTTCACCAGGCACATTTTAAACAAGGAGCGATTTACATGAGATATGATTTGCACCAGGCACGATTTACACCAGGAAGAATTTACACCAGGTAAGATTTACACGTGGTACGATATACACCAGGTACAATTTACACCAGGTACGATTTACACCAGGTGCGATTTACACTAGGTACGATTTACGCCATGCTCGATTTACACCAGGCACGGTTTACACCAGATATGGTTTACTCTAGGTACGATTTACACCAGATATGATTAACACTGGGTATGATTTACACCAGGTATGATTTACACCATGCACGATTTACAGGAGGTACCAATTAAACCAGGTATGATTTACACCAGGCACGATTTAAACCAGGTCCGATTTACACCAGGTACGAGTTACACCCAGTACGATTTAGACCAGGCACGATTTACACCAGGTACGATTTACACCCAATATTATTTACACCAGGCCTGATTTACACCGGGTATGAATTACACCCAGTACGATTTACACCAGGCTCGATTTACACCAGGTATGATTGTAGGGGGTTTCTCTTGCTGGTTCTGGTCTCCTGCCAGGCTTTGTGCAATAATTACCCTTTAGTGGTTCGACCCACTCCCCCTACGGTTCTAGACCTTGGACTTAGATGCAGAGAACAGTAGTGCAGAGAGAGGACTCAATAGACCAGGTTGAATAGCACGAAATGGATGCTTTTATTTTTAAACAGTTTGAAGCATTACATAATACATGTCATAGGCACAGATTAAAGTAACTACAATCATGCACAAATTTATGAACTTGACTCTATGGAAATGGGGAACACACGGCACATCGTAAAAGGGGAAACACATTACGATTACCCTTAACTCCCTCCCCTATACCTAAACTAAGTTTCGACCTGGGGAACTTGGGATCATGCTCACCACTCTCGAAATCGCGAAAAGGGGGGGTTCGCAGCCTTTTGGCACCGCTTTCCGTCATCACGTGGATTTGGAAACTTCTGGCGCAGTCGATATTCTCTCTCCCTCGAGGCGGTGGGGTAGACACAGCCTCGATGAGCGCTCGTCAAGGTTGAGATCCACTATTGTGGATTTGGGTTCATGGAGCAGACCATCAGCTACAGGCTGTTGAAGAACTGCCTGCACATGGGAGAATCTCTCCGGCCTGGATCGTCGGTTTTCCAGAGGGTTTCTTCTCCTTCGGCCTGGGTCGTCGACGATCTCCCGACCCCAGTACCCGGGCCACCCTCGTCGTCTTCTCGTCGTGGCCGAGCCTTGTCTGGCTGAACACCGACCACGTTGTCTTTTCACCAAAATTGTCCGTCCGAAACGTCTTTAAAAAGACGAAGCGTCTTCATCGATTCCGAAGCTACCGAGGTAGAAGAGGCGCCGATCCTAGCACCGTCCGTCCTTCGTTCGTCCGTTCGTTCCTTGTAGAAGAAGCTGTTTCTTGAAGAAGTAGAAGTCTGAAGTCGTCCAAGAAGAAGAAGTAACTTAGATGGACTTTCAATCCATAGTTATACTCTTTTGGGACAGTCTTATCTCCCGCCATATCATAGTCCTGTCTTTGTATTAATTTTGGCAGACAGAAATCTCTGCAGGGGCGCTTTGTCTTGTAACGGGAGCCCGTGATAACTTAACTGGCCTTCCTGGCCGATAATGTCTTTTAAAGTCTTTTACATTGTCATCGCGACTCGGTTCGCATATTGATCGGTCCGGAGATTTTCCTTGATGGCTGTTAAACGGTTTCTCCTTTGTACAATAAATGGGTATAAGTGTTTTTGCATTGTCTGCCCATATCTTGATGGGCCCCATCCTGTACTTAGAATCCATTGAATATGTATGCTGTTTCCCTGAGTTTCGGTTCCCAGATACTGGCTTTCGCGGGCTTACTGTCTTCAATCCACAAGCCTGTCTGGCTTGCAGTAACAGAAATAAAATGGTCCAGAAAACTGATCACGAGGCCCGACGGCCATTTTGTATGCCCTTTTATCAAAGGTTTTTCTGTGCAAGCTTACTTTGGTCAATAAACAGTCTTATTTTCTCCGGTTTTCTTGCGTGATTATTGCTGAAAATTTTGAATCTTACAGGCCCCCCTGTGATACTGATAGCTTGCTTAAAGTATCAATAATCCTTGGTGAGCAAATTTTCCCTGATTCCCCACATCCAAACATTCCTGGCACTTAACTATCTATGACCCTCACGACACATGCAGTTCCCATTTCCGAAGAAAACGAAAATTACCTTTTGCACATTTGGACAATCATAGACAGCATATCTTAAACTATAACACATTCATCTGTCAGATGTGCAGGGGTTGACACCCCCTTGCACCACCTGCATACACCTTTTATTAATCCAAAAAACTTAAGAATGACTAATAACATAACAATATTCATTTCCTTAAAACCCAAAACAAAAACACGCAAATGGCCAAAATCTAAAAATGGAGGGACGCTTAACCTTCAATACTAGCAGCTTAGAGTGGGGTGTCTTCTTCCCCCATTCGCACATAGCGTTCTCTCCATTCTCCTGTGTTCTCGTGCCTCTGGAGGCGTTTGCCTCTTTTGCAATGCACGAAGAGCAAAAATATCACAATTAAAACCTGACATACTACTAGGATGTGGGATGCTATTCTAATCCAGGCCAGGACCTCTATGTTAGTGAACAAGTCCCACCATGGTGGGATGGTTATGTCCAATATGTCTTTACCTATCTCTAAAGTCTTCTGCTCCAGTGTGTAAAAATGTTTCTGTGAAATTATGACGGCTTTTAAAATCTTGGTGAGGTGTTCGGGAAGAGGGGGAATGACATAACCAAAATGCGCGACAAATCGTTGCAAGTCTGTGAAATTCTCTTTGACAGTGAGGTGAACGGTGGAGGGCGCAGGAATGGGAACAATTCGTTGTTGTGCCACTTGAACCTCGGCCCTTGGTTTGAAACAGAAACTGCTATCACTGATCGAACACCACTCGTGTTGTCCGTAGCGGTAGTGAGGCGCTGCAGTGGTGACGCAGTATGTCCCACCCCCGATATGTGCTACCTGCGGGGGCACATGGTCCTCTGCCATTGCCTCCATGGTGCAATTTATCGGCTTCGCGCTAGCAGTTCTGAACCCGCACTGTGGTTTCAAAAAGGCATTCAAGTGCCGGGGACACAGGATGATGTGTGCTCCCCAGCTCCGACATCCCGAGAGGTCGGTGCCTGTCATCGTACGCTCCCATCTGATGACGTAAGGCGGAACCACTGCGTAACGAATGTGTGCGCCCCCCTGAATGACTCCAATGTTCTCTACCCTGTATACCGGGGCGGGCTTTGCTGCGGGACCCAACACCGGCATTCTTACCACTATTCCCATGATAGTATGATTCGAACGTCCGCAGTCCACTGGGACTGGGTACGCTTCTGCAGCTAGTCTGAGCTGGCACGGGCTTAATGCATTCTCAAAAGGGTGGAGCGCTTGCAAGTGCTTGTTGCTGATCCAGGACGGGACCAAACCCTGTTTTAAATCCTCAAGATTACTGCGGCCCTCGCCCAGTAACCACGCCCCGTATAGCACACAGGCCTCGTTTTGCGCAGCTTGATCGGACGCATTCCGATCCTCCTTAATGAGCGCATTTACTGTTCTCGCGTGTTTCTCCAGCTCAGCTATTATTTCCTTAAAGTGTAGTGTCATGGCCTGGTCCTCATGTAACTCAGAACCCACTACCTTATTTTCGTCTGTCAGTATGTTCCTTAACTGGGCTTTTAAACCGTTGATCTGTGTCTGCAGCTCCACGTTATCTAGAGCGTTGACGACAGAAGTCCCGGTATTAAAAGCAGTGAATATGTCATTCACTGTACCCCTTCTTTGTCTCCCGACTCGATCCACAACTTCTGGTGGTGTGGTGTATAATTTGTCTTTGTCGATGTCGGCAAACTCAAATTCGTAAAACTATCTAAACATTCGGGTTAACAGGGCCTGGTATAATTGTTCCATTTCTTTGGGACACCACTCCGGCAATCGTACCTCAGTGAGATTTAAAATCACCGAGGCCACCGCGTAGTGTACCCCTTGGTACAGCACCTGACCGGTGGGTACCAATACTAAACCGTTCCCGGGTCCCTTGGTGGTGGTTGGGCACCCTTCTTTCTGGGCTAGTGCTACCGGAAGCGTGGGCAGGGACTTGCGTGGGCGGGTGATGAGTTCAGTGGCGTTTACCGGAATAGGGGAGTATGGGGCTCCGCACGCTCGAGTGCTGACATCCCATCTCATCCCCTTTCCTTCATCCTGCCACTGCCTCTGGAAGAAGATGGATACGCCCTTGGGGCAAACGTGTCTCGAACCCCACATACAGACATATATTCCTTCATCTGGTTCCCACCATTTGTCCCAACACACACGTAATTGTCCGTGAGTCCCCGTAATAGTCCGATGGGTATTATTACCCAGTCGCTCCCACTCGACCGTAGAGTTTCTCGTGTCCTTTCCCAGCTTTTGTAGCCACCACCATCGCCTCAGTGGTACGTTCCCATTACACACCAGACAAATCCTCTTTCCCACGGTAACGCTGACTCTGGGTGCAAGGATCCTCACCCGAGGGCACGTTAACGAAGTCTCTTGGTCGGCAAAACCGAAATTGCTGGAGTATTCCGTGGAATTCGTTCCCAGCCAACCTGGCCATCTCCCTTGGTGGAAGTAGGTGGCGGTTTCCTCAACCTCTCGCTCCCCTGTCCCATCCGTTGCGATGGGGGCCGTGTCCCCGGAGCACCCGAAGATGATGACGTCCTTGGTGCGGCCTCGGTAGGCCCACCCACACCCGATCGCCACGAACACGATGAGAATCTTTTTCATCATATCCCAGGTTTCTGTAACCAATAAAATGATGTAGCCGGGCTCCCAATAGGTGCTGGCCTAATAAAATGGACGCGCGGGTTCCTGAACCCCGCTCCCAAACAAACACACATACCGGGCAGACTTCAAGATTGTACTCTTAACATTCCTTAACACCGTATACTTTATATTCCTTAAACTATCATCATAATTACCTAACTTAACTTATGTACAGCGCCGCCCTCCGCGGGGCGGCTTGCCTAATCCCTGTGAGGGCCGTCGCGTGCCACACCCTGCGGTGGGGCTGCACTGGCCTTCAGCTTTGATCCCCCGCAGCCTGTCGCTGTTGAACGGGAACCATGCCTTCCTGGGGCTGCTCTAAACCGTGGCTGGGAAAAATGGGGAGAATCTGGCCAAAACTTTCTGGGCTGGGGCGCTCGAGCCGACCTACGAGGGGCTGCTTTGGGTTGGGCTCCCGGGGCTGATGGACCGGGGGTCGGGACTTTCACCGTCACAGCCTGTGGTTCCTCCACAGCTGCCGGCTCCAGCTCCCCTCCCTCAGGCTCCGCCCCCCCGGGGTCGGGATCTATGGCTTCCGACTCCACCTCACCTGTCCCTACAGGTAGTGAGTCTCCGCCCCCATTCCCTACCTCCCCCAAGCTTGAGTCGAGGGCGGGATCGTCGTCCTCTGACTCTTCCTCCTCCGTGATTGGGTCTAAGGCGAGGTCGAGCTGTTCGGGCTTTCCCCTGCCTGAATCCCATTCAAAAGGGGAGACCTCCCACTCCAATGGGATGGCCTCTCCCTTCACGCAGGCTACTGTTCCAGCCTGTGTGGTCTGTGACTTGGTTACAGGCTGAGGATCTTTGTTCTCAGACCTGGTCCCCTTTGATGGCCCTTGTGCACCCGGCTTAAACAGTTTACACTGGTTAATGTGAAGCCATTTAGTACGTCGGGGCACCTTCACTGCATAAACCATGGGGCTGGCCTTGTCCACAATGCTGTAAGGCCCCATGTACAATGGTTCAAAACTCCCTACCCTGGCATAGTTTCGGTCCATGACCTGGTCTCCAACTACCCACTCTTGTTGTTTGCGAGGTTCCAGTAACAGTCTATTTCCCTGGTGCTGTCTTCCCATGTTCCCAGCCGCCTGCCCATAAATCTGTCTCAGGCGCTCCAAAAGGGTTTGGACGAATTTGTCGCGTTTCACCTCTCGGAGCTGGCCCTCAGTGAGCACCGGGGCTAGTACATGGGTGGGTGTTGGCATGATCCTTCCAGTCATTAATTCGTGCGGGGAATACCCCGTACTTTTGGACTGGCTGGCTCGGATCCCCATGAGGACTAAAGGCAGGACCTCCGCCCATTTCTGGGGCGAGCCCATTGTCTCTTTCCTCAGCTTTTCCTTGAGGGTCCGATTCATGCGCTCAACAATCCCGGATGACTGGGGATTGTATGCTACGTGCCACTTCCCCTCAATGCCCAAGAGCATGAGGGCGTTCTGCATTACTTGACCGGTGAACTGACTCCCTTGGTCGGACTCTACAAAGCGGGGGAGTCCCCACCGTGAGAACACTTCCCGAATCAAGATCTTAGCAGTGCCCAGTGCCGTAGCTGTTCTGCACGGGAAAGCTTCTACCCATTTGGTGAACACATCTACCAGGACAAGACAGTACTTATAGCCTCCCTGGGCGGCGGGCAGGGGCCCTATGTAGTCGACCTGAATCGACTGCCATGGTCCCTCTACCCTCCTGATGTGCCCCATGGGCACCTTCCTTTTGTGGGGGTCTGGGTTGTTTGCAGCGCACACAAGACAGCTTGTGCAGAACTCGCGGACATCGTCCCGAAGTCTCGGCCACCATCCCGCCTGCTCTACCCATTGCCAGGTGACCTCAGGCCCGGGGTGTCCCGCTCCTGGACCCTCGTGGGCCAGTTGCAGGAATTCCCTCTGGTACTGCTGCGGCACAACCCACTGCTCCTCTCGGAACAGCATGCCTTCTTTGACTGTGAGGGCTGCCGTACTGTACGGACCCTCTACCTGCTTGCCTTCTGTGATGGCTTTTAGGACTGTTTTTAGGGCGGGATCCAGGGTTTGGACGGTCTTTAGGTCTGGGGGCGGTGTCACCTCTGTGTTCCCTGGAATTCCCTCCCTGCCTTGGATCGCCGCCACGGGTCCGGGTTCATAGGGGTCCCAGAGAATGCCGTTGCGGGCACCCTCACTGGCTAGCGCATCCGCCTGCTGGTTGCCCTGACTGCGGGGTTCTGTGGTGGAATGAGCCTTCACCTTATGGATGAACACCTCCCCTTCCTCTCCCACAGCTGCCAGGATCTTTTCCAGCAAGGGCTTAACTGTTAAAGGTAGCCCGTCCGCGGAGGTATATCCGCGTCGGGACCAGATGGCGAGGTACTCTGTGCACGAATTGCATGTGAACATGCTGTCTGAGCAAATCGTGTATGGGGTTGGGAAAATCTCGGGATGGGTAACCACGTACGCCACCGCGGACAGTTCAGCCTTCTGTGCGCTCATAGTGCTGGGGAGCTTAATTGCCAGGGCAATGTTTGCCGCAGGGTCATAAACTCCACACCCTGTGAGTCGTTCGCCAGCAGATACAGTGCTAGAACCGTCTACGTAGATTTCGCGGCCTGTGGGGTGTATCCCAGCCCGTAAACCTATGTTGACCTCCCATACCCCTTCTACGGAACACCGATGGGCTGTCCCGGGATATGCCATGTTGGCTGCGAGCCTTGGCGCGCAGAGGCCTTTAACTTTGAGATCCATCTGGGAAAGGAGGAGGGTCCAGCGTGCAATCCGAGCGCTGCTTACGGTCCCATCCTTAATCCATCCATCCAGAAGCATCTTTGTGGGGGTGTGATGGGTGAGGAGCGTGATGGGAGAGGTTCCTGTGAAGATCACTGATCTGTTCACAGCCCAATGCGTGGCCAGGAGATGCCGTTCGCAATTGGAGAAGCTCCTCTCTACATCCGTGAGCACCCTGGAGGAATAAACTACTGGTCTCAGCTTGCCGTGCCGCTCCTGGAGCAACACTGCGCTCAGGCTGTCCCCACTAACGGCCACCTCCAGGAAGAACTCCTTTCCCCCATCTATGGCCCCTAGGGCTGGCGCGGTCTGCAGATCTCTTTTCAACTTCTCGAATGCTGCCTGGCACCCCAAGATACTTTCCTCCTGTGTCGCTACCTGTTTAGCTAGGCGGAAACACCTCTCTCTCATTCTATCTTTACTGGCCTTGGCCTCAATGACCTGACATTTTATATACTCTACCCGGGTTTCGTGGCAGCGAATCATGGAGTGGCGTTCCTGATTCAGCGCGTTTAGCGATTCAATCAGTTTTTGACCTCCCGCAACCTTTTCCTCTACGTCTGTAGGCAACCCGTTGATCTGGGCTGTCTGTGCTGCAACGACCTGGTCCAAAAGCTGGACTTGCTTCTTGTAGCACATCAGCCAGACCGTCTTTTCTACAGATTTCTTATGCTCTTTACCCGCTGTCCACTTGATGGCTGCGTCTAGCGGGCGCCTATCTCTTAACAGGTCAGATATCCATTGTTTTGTGAGGTTGACTTTTCCAAAAACATAATCTGCTATTCTTTCATCCATCACATCTCGTTTATTCAGACCTTGATCTAACGCACTACTTTCCTGCTGCCAAGGTCCTGCCGCGGTCGCCATTTTCTGTAGGGGGTTTCTCTTGCTCGTTCTGGTCTCCTGCCAGGCTTTGTGCAATAATTACCCTTTAGTGGTTCGACCCACTCCTCCTACGGTTCTAGACCTTGGACTTAGATGCAGAGAACAGTAGTGCAGAGAAAGGACTCAATAGACCAGGTTGAATAGCACGAAATGGATGCTTTTATTTTTAAACAGTTTGAAGCATTACAAAATGCATGTCATAGGCACAGATTAAAGTAACTACAATCATGCACAAATTTATGAACTTGACTCTATGGAAATGGGGAACACACGGCACATCGTAAAAGGGGAAACACATTACGATTACCCTTAACTCCCTCCCCTATACCTAAACTAAGTTTCGACCTGGGGAACTTGGGATCATGCTCACCACTCTCGAAATCGCGAAAAAGGGGGATTTGCAGCCTTTTGGCACCACTTTCTGTCGTCACGTGGATTTGGAAACTGCTGGCGCAGTCAATATTCTCTCTCCCTCGAGGCGGTGGGGTAGACACAGCCTCGATGAGCGCTCGTCAAGGTTGAGATCCACTATTGTGGATTTGGGTTCATGGAGCAGACCATCAGCTACAGGCTGTTGAAGAACTGCCTGCACATGGGAGAATCTCTCCGGCCTGGATCGTCGGTTTTCCAGAGGGTTTCTTCTCCTTCGGCCTGGGTCGTCGATGATCTCCCGACCCCAGTACCCGGGCCACCCTCGTCGTCTTCTCGTCGTGGCCGAGCCTTGTCTGGCTGAACACCGACCACGTTGTCTTTTCACCAAAATTGTCCGTCCGAAACGTCTTTAAAAAGACGAAGCGTCTTCATCGATTCCGAAGCTACCGAGGTAGAAGAGGCACCAATCCTAGCACCGTCCGTCCTTCGTTCGTCCGTTCGTTCCTTGTAGAAGAAGCTGTTTCTTGAAGAAGTAGAAGTCTGAAGTCGTCCAAGAAGAAGAAGTAACTTAGATGGACTTTCAATCCATAGTTATACTCTTTTGGGACAGTCTTATCTCCCGCCAAATCATAGTCCTGTCTTTGTATTAATTTTGGCAGACAGAAATCTCTGCAGGGGCGTTTTGTCTTGTAACGGGAGCCCGTGATAACTTAACTGGCCTTCCTGGCCGATAATGTATTTTAAAGTCTTTTACATTGTCATCGCGACTCGGTTCGCATATTGATCGGTCCGGAGATTTTCCTTGATGGCTGTTAAACGGTTTCTCCTTTGTACAATAAATGGGTATAAGTGTTTTTGCATTGTCCGCCCATATCTTGATGGGCCCCATCCTGTACTTAGAATCCATTGAATATGTATGCTGTTTCCCTGAGTTTCGGTTCCCAGATACTGGCTTTCGCGGGCTTACTGTCTTCAATCCACAAGCCTGTCTGGCTTGCAGTAACAGAAATAAAATGGTCCAGAAAACTGATCACGAGGCCCGACGGCCATTTTGTATGCCCTTTTATCAAAGGTTTTTCTGTGCAAGCTTACTTTGGTCAATAAACAGTCTTATTTTCTCCGGTTTTCTTGCGTGATTATTGCTGAAAATTTCGAATCTTACATGATTTACACGAGGTACGATTTACACCATGAATGATATACACCAGGCATGATTTACACCAGGCACGATTATCACCAGGCACATTTTAAACAAAGAGCGATTTACATCAGATACGATTTACACCAGGCACGATTTACACCAGGTAGGATTTACACCAGGTGCGATTTACACGTGGTACGATTAACACCAGGCACGATATACACAAGGTGTGATTTACACCAGGTGTGATTTACACCAGGTTCGATTTACACCATGAATGATATACACCAGGCATGATTTACACCAGGCATGCTTTTCACCAGGCACATTTTAAACAAGGAGCGATTTACATCAGATACGATTTACACCAGTCACGATATACACCAGGTACGAGTTACACCGGGTATGATTTACACCAGGCACGATTTACACCAGGTACGAGTTACACCCAGTACGATTTACACCAGGTATGATTTACACCAGGCACGATTTACACGAGGTGCGATTTACACCATGCTCGATTTACACCAGGCACGGTTTACACCAGGTATGGTTTACACCAGGTACGATTTACACCAGATATAATTTACACTGGGTATGATTTACACCAGGTATTATTTACACCATGCACGATTTACACCAGGTACGATTTACACCAGGCTCGATTTACACCAGGCACGAGTTACACCAGGTACAGTTATCACCAGTTACGATTTACACCAGGTACAATTTACACCAGGTACGATATACACCAGGCACGATTTACACCAGGTATGATTTACACCAGGTACGATTTACACCAGGTACGATTTACACCCGACATGATTTACACCGGGCACGATTTTCACTAGTTACGATTTACAACATGCAAAATTTACACCAGGTACGATTTACACCAGGTATGAGTTACACCCAGTACGATTTAGACCAGGAACAATTTACACCAGGCACGAGTTACACCCAGTATGATTTACACCAGGCCTGATTTACACCAGGTACGAGTTACACCCAGTACGATTTACACCAGGCACGATTTGCACCAGGTGTGATTTACACCAGGTACAATTTACACCGTGAATGATATGCACCAGGCATGATTTACACCAGGCACGATTTTCACCAGGAACATTTTAAACAAGGAGCGATTTACATCAGGTACAAATTACACCAGGCACGATTTACACCAGGTAGAATTTACACCAGGTACGATTTACACCAGGTACGATTTACACCAGGTATGATTTACACCAGGCACGATTTACACCAGATACGATTTACACCAGGTACGATTTACACCAGGTATGATTTACACCCGGCATGATTTACACCGGGCACGATTTTCACCAGTTACGATTTACACCATACACGATTTACACCAGGTACGATTTACACCAGGTACGAGTTACACCCAGTACAGTTTAGACCAGGCACAATTTACACCAGGTACGAGTTACACCCAGTACGATTTACACCAGGTACGATTTAAACCAGGTGCGATTTACACCAGGTACGATTTACACCAGGTGCAATTTACACCAGGCATGATTTAAACCAGGCACGATTTACTCCAGGTGCGATTTACACCAGGTACGATTTACACCAGGTGCGATTTACACCAGGTACGATTTACACCAGGTGCGATTTACACCAGGTACGATTTACACCAGGTGCAATTTACACCAGGCATGATTTAAACCAGGCACGATTTACACCAGGCCCAATTTACACAATGCATGATTTTCACCACGGACGATTTACACTCGGTACGATTTACACCAGGCCTGATTTACACAATGCACGATTTACACCAGGTACAATTTATGCCAGGTGCGATTTGCACCAGGCACGATTTACACAAAGCACGATTTTACACCAGGCACTATTCGCACCAGTTATGATTTACACCAGGCACGATTAACACCATGCACGATTTACAACAGGTATGATTTACATCAGGCATGATTTACACCAGCTGTGATTTACAGCAGGTATGATTTACACCAGGTGCGATTTACACCAGGTACGATTTACACCAGGAATGATTTACACCAGGTGCGATTTACACCAGGCACGATTTACACCAGGCACGATTTACACCAGGTGCGATTTACACCGGGCACGATTTACACCAGGCACGATTTACACCCAGTACATTTTACACCAGGCACGATTTACACAATGCATGATTTTCACCACGGACGATTTACACTCGGTACGATTTACACCAGGCCTGATTTACCCAATGCACAATTTAGACCAGGCACGATTTACACCGTGCACGATTTACACCAGGCACGATTTACACCGGGTACCAGTTCCACAAAATACGATTTACACCAGGCACGATTTGCACCAGGAATAATTTACACAATGAACGATTTTCACCTGGAACGATTTACGCCAGGTATGATTTAGACATAGACATAGAGACATAGAAGACATAGAAGATAGAAGCAGGAGTAGACCATTCGGCCCCTCGAGCCTGCTCTGCCATTCAACGTGATCATGGCTGATCATCCAATCTAGGTACCCTGTCCCTACTTTCTCCCCATACCCTTTGATCCCTTTAGCCTTAAGAAATATATCCAACTCCTTCTTGAATATGTTTAATGAATTGGCCTCTACTGCCTTCTGTGGTAGAGAATGCCATAGGTTCACCACTCTCTGGGTGAAGGAATTCCTCCTCATTTCTGTCCTAAATGGCTTACCCCTTATCCTTAGACTGTGACCCCTGGTTCTGGACTCCCTGACCATCGGGAACATCCTTCCTGCATCTAGTCTGTCCAGTCCTGTCAGAATTTTATAAATTTCAATGAAATCCCCTCTCATTCTTCTAAACTCCAGTGAGTATAAGCCGAATCGACCCAATGTCTCCTCATACGTCATTCCTGCCATCCCAGGTATCAGCCTGGTGAATCTTCGCTGAACTCCTTCCATGGAAAGAACATCCTTCCTCAGATAAGGTGATCAAAACTGCACACAATACTCAAGATGTGGTCTCACCAAGGCCCTGTACAACTGCAGCAAGACATCCTTGTTCCTGTACTCAAACCCTCTCGCTACGCAGGCCAACATACCATTTGCCTTCTTAACCGCCTGCTGCACCTGCATGCTTACCTTCAGCGACTAGTGCACAAGGACACCCAGGTCTCATTGCACTTCCCCTTTGTAGTGATCAATAACATGTCATTCTGTGGTAGACACTAGGTGGAGCAGTAGAGCTGTATATAGCTGTATGTATAAGACTACACTACCCAGCTATATATTATATTAAGGCTACATTACCCATGAGGCTAGGCTACCCAGAAGGCAACAGTCAAGATGGCAGCCTGCACACAGGAGCACACATGGAAGCCTCTACAGATACTGTACCTAGAGAATGTGTACTGAATAAATGACTAGCTAGAAGCTAGCTGTGTTCATAATAAGAATGTCTAGTTATTAATGAACATAACGTGGTACCAGGGTGGTGAAGATCTGCTGAAAATTGTGAAAAGCGACATGGAGAATTTGAAGCCACCAGAGCGGTTGAATCTCACAGAAAAAATCGACTACAATTGGCAGACTTTTAAACAGCAATTCGAACTCTACATTGCAGCCATCGGATTCAGTACGAAGCCAGACGCAAGGAAGATAGCGTTGCTGCTTATGGTTGCAGGCCCACAGGTGATCGAGGTATTTAATACATTTGTATTTAATCCAGAGGAGAACAGAGACAAATTAGACGATGTGCTACAGAAATTTGATGCACATTGTTCTCCCAAAAAGAATGAGACGTATGAAAGATACATCTTCCGTTCTCGGACACAGCAACAAAATGAGACTTTTGATAGCTTTATAACTGATCTGAAACTGAAAGCACAGACATGTAATTTCTCTGAGCTCAAAGCATCCATGATTCGTGACCAGATTGTGTTTGGTATTCATGATAAAAAAGTCAGGGAACGTCTGTTGAGAGAAACCGAACTAAATTTGGAAAATGCGGTGAAAATATGCCAAGCCAGCGAGCTAGCTCGAAATCACGCGAAGACTTTCAGTGAAATCAATAATGATGCGAATGTAATGAGTGATAATGCTGCTGTCGGTGCTGTGTCCTACAAGGGGAAGAAACGTGGGCAGAACAGAAATGAAAAGCAATCAGAGGATGACATTTTTAATTGTAAACGCTGTGGTTACAAACACCAGTTAAGACAATGCCCAGCGTTTGAAAAAATGTGCACAAAGTGTAATGGAAAGAATCACTTTGCCAAACAATGCTTTTCAAAAGTAAAAATGACGAAAGGGCAACGAGTTAATGTGATTGAGGACACTGATTTAAGTGAGACATTTTTTGTAGGAATGGTGTCATGTGACAATATCAAAAAAGATACAGAAAATGTGCAGCCCTCAGAAATAGACAATGCTGAACATAAAGTTAATGCAGTAAAAGAGGACAAATGGATGATCCCACTGCAGATAAATGGAGTATTAGTTACATTGAAACTGGACACTGGGGCAAAAGCAAACTTAATCAGTATGAGTGAGATTAAAAATATGAAAGAAAAGCCCAAAATACAGAAAAAGTCAGTACTACTGAAGAACTATAATGGACAGAAAATAGATAGCTTAGGTGTATGCAGACTTAAAGTGACAGTCAAAGACAAAGTGCATCATCTCATGTTTTCTGTTGTGGCTAAAAGACTTGATTCGATACTAGGTGACAAAGCTTGTGAAGACTTAGAACTGGTCAAGAGAGCCTACCGTATAAACTGTGCCATAAGCAGACCAGATGACTCAGGTGATGAAGCAGAGAGCCCATCAAGGATGAAAAGGCCAAAGGGTATCCATGTCTTCAAAAAGCCTAGTTTCTCCAAGAAGAAAGAAAAAGACTTTAAGGTCAAAGAGAAGCCAAAGGAAGAAAAGCACAAAGAGGAAAAACACAAGGAGAAAAAGTCCAAAGATATAACTGCAGCAGATGTTGTTAAGCAGTGGAAAGAGAAAAAGAAAAAGAAGAAGCCTGCACCAGAGCAGGAAGCAGTTCTGGTGGATACTCCTTCTTCCCTCAGGCCAATCTTTGGTGTTCCATTAGCCGAGGCTGCTGAGAGGACTATGCTGTATGATGGGATCCAGCTGCCAGCAGTTTTTCGAGAGTGCATTGACGACATTGAGAGTTATGGCATGAAGAGTGAAGGAAACACTGAAACCCTCTCCAAGCAAAGATCGCAAGGAGACCTCGATCTATACAAGAGCAGATTGATGACAATGCCGCAACTGCATCTTGTCATTCACCGCCAGAACAATCTCATGAAGACACATCAGACTTACCCGTGTTGAGAAGATCCACACGTGAAGTAAAAGAGCCTGATAGACTTAATCTTTGAGTACAATGTAAAGCTTTGAAAATGTGTTGACTGTTTTGAAAATGTTTATGTTTATAGAGTTACTGATATTATCTTTATTGTTTTCTTGAAAGTTGATTGATATTGATTTTGTTAAAGCTCAAAGAAAGGAGGATGTCGTGATCAATAACATGTCATTCTGTGGTGGACACTAGGTGGAGCAGTAGAGCTGTATATAGCTATATGTATAAGACTACACTACCCAGCTATATATTATATTAAGACTACATTACCCATGAGGCTAGGCTACCCAGAAGGCAACAGTCAAGATGGCAGCCTGCACACAGGAGCACACATGGAAGCCTCTACAGATACTGTACCTAGAGAATGTGTACTGAATAAATGACTAGCTAGAAGCTAGCTGTGTTCATAATAAGAATGTTTAGTTATTAATGAACATAACACCCTTCTCCCAATCTATTGCCGTTCAGATAATAATCTGCCTTCCTGTTTTTGACACCAAAGTGGATAACCTCGCATTTATCCATGTTATATTGCATCTGCCATGCTTCTGCCCAATCACCCAACCTGTCCAAATCATCCTGGAGTTTCTCGGCATTCTCCTCACAGCACACACGCCCACCCAGCTTTGTGTCATCTACAAACTTGGAGGTATTACATCTAGTTCCCTTGTTTAGATCATTAATATATATTGTGAATAGCTGGGGTCCAAGGACCGATCCCTGCGGTACCCCACTAGTCACTGCCTGCCACTCGGAAAAAGACCCGTTTATTCCAACTCTTTGCTTTCTGTCTGCCAACCAGTTCTCTATCCAAGTCAATACCTTACACCCAATCCCATGTGCCTTTACTTCACATGCTAATCTCTTATGTGGGACATTATCGAAAGTCTTTTGAAAGTCCAAATACACCACATCCACTGGTTCTCCCTTATCTATTTTACCAGTTACACCCTCAAAATGAGTGATTTACAGCAGTCCCAATTTACACCTGGTATGATTTACAGAATGCATGATTTACATAAGGTTGGATTTACACCCGGTATGATTTACAGAATTCACGATTTACATCAGGTACGATTTAGACCAGGAATGAGTTATACCCGGTACAATTTATACCAGGAATAATTTACACCAGGCATGATTTACACCAGGAATGATTTACACAATGATGATTTTCACCTGGTACAATTTACACCAGGTATGATTTACACGATGAATGATTTACACCAGACAAAATTAACACCATATACAATTTACATAATGCAGGATTTACAACAGATACGATTTACACCAGATATAATTTACACAATGCATGATTTACACCAGGTACAATTTAATCCTGGTACAATTTACACAATGCAGGATTTCCACCAGGTGTGATTTACACCAGCCACGATTTACACCAGGCACGATTTATATCAGGCATGATTTACACAATGCATGATTTACACCAGGTATGAGTTACACCAGGCATGATTTACACCACGAATGATTTATACCCGGTGCGATTTACACCAGGTACGAATTACACCAGGTACGATTTACATCAGGCACGATTTACACCAGGTACGATTTACACCCGGTACGATTTACACAGGCACAATTTACATCAGGTACGACTTACTCCAGGTAAAATTTACACCAAGGTATGATTTGCACCAGGCACGATTTAACCAGGCACGATTTACACAAGGTACGATTTACACCCAGTATGATTTACACCAGGTACAATTTACACCAGGTATGAATTACACCATGTCTGATTTACACCAGGTACAATTTACAACAGGTATGATTTACACCCGGTACGATTTATACCAGGTACGAATTACACCAGGTACGATTTACACCAGGTATGTTTTAAATCAGGTACAATTTACACCAGGTACGATATAAACCAGGTATGAATTACACTAGGTATGATAGGTATGATTTACAACAGGCACGATTTACACCAGGTACGTGTTAAATCAGGTACGATTTACACCAGGTATGATATAAACCAGGTACGAATTACACCAGGCACAATTTACACCAGGTACGATTTACACCAGGTATGATATACACCAGGCACGATTTACACCAGATACGATTTACACCCGGTACGATTTACACGTGGTACGATATACACCAGGTATGATTTACACCAGGTACGATTTACACCAGGTATGAATTACACCAGGAACGATTTACACCAGGTACGATATACACCAGGCACGATTTACACCAGGTACAATTTACACCCGGTACGATTTACACCAGGTACAATTTACACCAGGCACGATTTACACCTGGTACGATTTACACCAGGCACGATTTACACCAGGTACGATTTACACCAGGTACGATTTACACCCGGTACAATTTACAACCGGTGCGATTTACACCAGGCACGATTTACAAAAGGTACAATTTACACCCCGTACGGTTTACACCAGGTACGATTTACAAAAGGTACAATTTACACCCCGTACAATTTACACCAGGTACGATTTACACCAGGTATGATTTACACAAGGTACGATTTACACCCGGTACAATTTTCAACTGGTGCGATTTACATCAGGCACGATTTACAAAAGGTACAATTTACACCCCGTATGATTTACACCAGGTATGATTTAAAAAAGGTACAATTTACACCCCGTACAATTTACACCAGGTACGATTTACACCAGGTACGATTTACACCAGGTATGATTTACACCAGGCACGATTTACACCTGGTACGATTTACACAGGTAAGAATTGCACCCGGTACGATTTACATCAGGCATGATTTACACCCGCTACAATTTACAGCAGGCACGATTTACACCAGGTACGATTTACACCCAGTACGATTTACACCCAGTGTGATTTACACCAGGCATGATTTAAACCAAGTACGATTTACATCAGGTGTGAATTACACCAGGCACGATTTATTCCAGGTACGATTTACATCAGGTATGATTTACACCAGGCATAATTTACACCAGGCATGATTTAAACAATGAATGATTTATACCGGGTATGATCTACACCAGGTACGATTCACACCAGGTACGATTTACACCCGATACGATTTACACCAGGTACGATTTAAACAATGAACGATTTACACCAGGTGCGATTTACACCAAGTATGATTCACACCAGGTACGATTTACACCCGGTATGATTTACACTAGTTACGATTTGCACCAAACATGATTTACACCAGGCACGATTTACAACAGGTACAATTTACACCCGCTACGATTTACACCCAGTACGATTTACACCCGGAACGATTTACACCCGGAATGATTTACACCAGGTACAAATTACACCAGTTGCAATTTACACCAGGTATGAATTACACCAGGTACGATTCACACCAGGTACGATTTACACCAGGCACGATTTACACCAGGTATGATTTACACCAGGCACGATTTACACCAGGAACGATTTACACATGGTACCATTTACACCAGGTGCGATTTACACTAGGTACGATTTACACCAGGCACGATTTACACCAGGTATGATTTACACCCGGTACGATTTACACCAGGTACGAATTACACCAGGCATGATTTATAAAAGGCACGATTTACTCCAGGTTTAATTTACACCAGGTACAATTTACACCAGGTACGATTTACACCAGGTACGATTTACACCAGGTATGATTTACACCAGGCACGATTTACACCTGGTACGATTTACACAGGTAAGAATTGCACCCGGTACGATTTACATCAGGCATGATTTACACCCGCTACAATTTACAGCAGGCACGATTTACACCAGGTACGATTTACACCCAGTACGATTTACACCCAGTGTGATTTACACCAGGCATGATTTAAACCAAGTACGATTTACATCAGGTGTGAATTACACCAGGCACGATTTATTCCAGGTACGATTTACATCAGGTATGATTTACACCAGGCATAATTTACACCAGGCATGATTTAAACAATGAATGATTTATACCGGGTATGATCTACACCAGGTACGATTCACACCAGGTACGATTTACACCCGATACGATTTACACCAGGTACGATTTAAACAATGAACGATTTACACCAGGTGCGATTTACACCAAGTATGATTCACACCAGGTACGATTTACACCCGGTATGATTTACACTAGTTACGATTTGCACCAAACATGATTTACACCAGGCACGATTTACAACAGGTACAATTTACACCCGCTACGATTTACACCCAGTACGATTTACACCCGGAACGATTTACACCCGGAATGATTTACACCAGGTACAAATTACACCAGTTGCAATTTACACCAGGTATGAATTACACCAGGTACGATTCACACCAGGTACGATTTACACCAGGCACGATTTACACCAGGTATGATTTACACCAGGCACGATTTACACCAGGAACGATTTACACATGGTACCATTTACACCAGGTGCGATTTACACTAGGTACGATTTACACCAGGCACGATTTACACCAGGTATGATTTACACCCGGTACGATTTACACCAGGTACGAATTACACCAGGCATGATTTATAAAAGGCACGATTTACTCCAGGTTTAATTTACACCAGGTACGATTTGCACCAGGTACGGCTTACACCAGGTACAATTTACACCCCGTATGATTTACACCAGGTACAATTTACACCCAGTATGATTTACACCAGGTACAATTTACACCCAGTATGATTTACACCAGGTACGATTTACACCAGGCACAATTTACACCGGGTGTGATTTACACCCAGTACGATTTACACCAGGCACGATTTACACCAGGTACGATTTACACCCGGTATGATTTACACCAGGTACGATTTACACCAGGCACGATTTATAAAAGGCACGATTTACACCAGGTTCAATTTACACCAGGTACGATTTACACCCGGTACGATTTACACCAGGTATGATTTACACAAGGCACGATTTATAAAGGCACGATTTACACCAGGTTCAATTTACACCAGGTACGATTTGCACCAGGTACGACTTACACCAGGTACAATTTACACCCAGTACAATTTACACCCAGTACGATTTACACCAGGTACGATTTACACCAGGTACGATTTACACCAGGTACTGGTGCAAATCACCTGGCTGCCTCCTGGTGGCTGATGAGTTGGTTGGATGCAGACCTTGGCTCTGTTGGAGTCGGAAGGAAATCGCCTGCTCCGCGTTGCGGCTGGCCATAGACGAGCTCTGCCGAGGTCAAGCGAAGATCTTCCTTGGGTGCCGTGCGAAGACCCAACAGGACCCGTGGTAGCCTGTCCACCCACCCAGCGCCTTGGAGGCTGGCCCTCAGTGCAGCTTTGAGCGACCTGTGAAACCGTTCACACAGGCCGTTCGCCTGTGGATGGTAGGCTGTGGTGCGATGGAGTTTGTTGCCGAGCCCCTGAGCCATAGCTTTCCAGAGCTCAGAGGAAAATTGCGGTCCACGATCAGAAGAGATGTCCGCCGGTACCCCGATACGGGCGACCCAAGAGGAGATGAATGCCCTGGCTACGTCTGCCAAAGTGATGGATGACAAGGGAACTGCCTCTGGCCATCTAGTGGTGCGGTCTACCATCGTAAGGATGTATGTAAACCCATGAGTAGGTGGAAGTGGCCCCACCAGGTCCACATTCACGTGATCGAACCGTTGCTCCGGAACAGCAAAGGTGGCCAATGGAGCTTTGATGTGACACTGCACCTTGGCCTTTTGGCAGACCACGCAGGTGTTGGCCCAGTCGCGGACATCCATATGTATGCCCCGCCAAACGAACTTGGATGACATCAGCCTTTGCGAGGCCTTCATGCCCGGATGTGACAGCCCGTGTATGGCGTCAAACACTTTCCGGCGCCAGGCGACCGGCACGATAGGGCGAGGATCACCTATGGAGCCGTCACAAAGTAGCGTGGTGCCTGCGGCGTGGAATTTGATGTCGGCCGCTTGGAGGCTAGAGGGGCGGGTTCGGTAAGCTTGCACCTCTGGATCCGAGGCTTGATCCGCAGCCATGAGGGCATAGTCGATGCCGAGCTGGACTGGCTGAACGGTCGCGTGGGAGAGGCAATCCGCCACCAGGTTGTCTTTACCGGCCACGTGCTGAATATCAGTTGTGAACTCAGAGATAAACGTCAACTGACGTTGTTGTCGGGCTGACCACGGTTCGGCAGTCTTGGCCATAGCGAACATTAGTGGCTTATGTTCTACAAAAGCAGTGAAAGGACATCCCTCCTGCAAGAACCGGAAATGGCGGATGGCCAGAAAAAGAGCCAGCAACTCCCGGTCGAAAGTGCTGTACTTCCGCTCGTTTCGCCGTAATTGATGGCTGAAGAACGCCAGCGGTTGCCACATTCCATTTACCCACTGTTCCTGCACTGCGCCGATGGCGTAGTCTGATGCGTCGGTGGTGAGGGCGATGGTGGCACCTGGCAGTGGGTGCGCCAGCATGGTCGCGTTGGCGAGTGCGCTTTTTGTGTCAATGAATGCCCGGTCCATGTCGACTGTCCAGCTTACCGGATCCTTGCCAGACTTGCCCTTGAGGGCCTCGTACAGGGGCTGCATGAGAAGAGCTGCCTTAGGCATGAAGCGGTGGTCCCGAGGAACTCCTGCAGGGCCCTGATGGTCTGCGGGCGTGGAAAAGATGTTACTGCCTCCACCTTCATTTGCAAAGGAATTGTGCCGTCCGATGTGATGCGATGGCCCAAGAAATCAATCTGTTGCAGGCCGCACTGGCACTTGGCTGGGTTGATGATCAGGCCGTGTTGGCTGAGGCGTCTAAAGAGGGTGCGTAAATGGCAGATGTGCTCCGCTTTGTTGGAACTGGTGATAAGGACGTCGTCGAGGTAAATGAAAATAAACTTGAGGTCCCGAAGTATGGAGTCCATCAGGCGCTGGAAAGCCTGTGCAGCGTTCTTCAGTCCAAACGGCATCTGCAGAAATTCGAAAAGGCCGAATGGGGTGATGACTGCAGATTTCGGGACGTCTTGCGGGTGCACGGGGACCTGGTGGTAGCCACGGACAAGGTCGACTTTGGAAAAAATGGTATTTCCTGCCAAATGGGCAGAGAAATCTTGGATATGAGGGATCGGGAACCGATCAGGAGTAGTGGCATTGTTTAGGCGTCGGTTGTTGCCGCATGGCCACCATCCGCCGTCAGGTTTCGGGACAATGTGTAGAGGCGAAGACCAGGGACTATTCGACCAGCGAATAATCCCTAACCACTCCATCGTGGCGAACTCCGCTTTCACAGCCTTGAGCTTGCCAGGTTCGAGGTGCCCGGCCCGTGCGTAGACCGGGAAACCAGTAGTGGTGATGTGATGTTTGACACCATGTTTCGTGGCCGTGGAGGAGAAGGTGGGTCTGGCCAGGTCTGGGAAATCTCCTAGCAGGCGAGCGAACTCATCTGGAGGCGGGAACGCACAGGAGATGGTGTGCGACATGGCGTTACTTCGGTGGCAAGGGATGGAGTGGAACGTGGCCGCATTGATCAAACGGCGGTGCCTTACATCAACCAGGAGGCTGTTGGCGCACAAGAAATCCGCACCGAGGATGGCTTGCGAGACCTTGGCCATGATGAATTCCCAGCAAAACCGCTGGCCGCCGAAACACACCTGGACCCGCCGTCTGCCGAAGGTCCAAATAGCCCCGCGATTAGCCGCCTCGAGGGAGAGGCCGTGCCTCCCAGCCTGTATATCAAGATTTGACGCGGGTAGGATGCTACACTGCACCGCAGTGTCACAGAGGAAACGTTGACCAGAGAGGGAGTCGGTGATAAAAAGAAGCTTTCCAGCATTTCCGATTGCCATCGCAGCCGCGGGGCGCCCGTTAGAGCCGGGCCTCTTTTGCCAGAGTTGATGTTTTTTTTGGGGCGAGAAGCTGCAGGGAGGGCGGCAACATCTTGCTTTTGCGCCAAAACGGGCGTGGTAGAAGCACAAACCCTCAGGTTGAGGAGCTGGGGCAGCGTCTGTGGGGGATGGGCGCCTCGTGGCAGTGCAGTACTGCTGCGTCACCGCGAAGATCTTGTCCACTTCGGCAGCAAGCGCTGCGCAGTCTGTGACTTTGGACCGGGCCAGGGCAGCTTGTACTTGCTCCGGTAACTGACTGAGGAAGAGCTCCCTAAAGAGGAAGCATTCCAGTTCGGAGCCAAGGAGCGTGAGCATTTGGCTCATGAGCTCAGATGGCTTGGAGTCCCCGAGGCCGGGCATAGCGAGCAGTCGGCGGGCACGCTCCGCCTTCATGAGCCTGAAGACCTGTAACAACCGCGCCTTGATAGCTTCATACTTGCGGTCGTCTGGGGAGTTCTCAAGCAGGCTGACGACCCGCGAGGCGGTGGAGCTGTCGAGTGCGGAGACCACGTAAAAGTAACAGGTCTGATCCGCAACAATGTTCCGTAGCGCAAACTGGGCTTCGATCTGGACGAACCATGAGGTCGCTTGTTGCTCCCAGAATTGCGGTAGCTTCATGTTTGTTTCCATGCTTCGTTCTTTCTGCGAAAACCGTTCGCAAAAGTCGGGGTCACCAATGTAGGAATGTGTAGTTCCTATCAAGAGACTGAGGTCGACTCAGGTGATCAACAAACGATGTTTAATATAAAACAAACTGAGTTTAACAAACCAATGCACGAGAACTATGAAAACAGGTCTAGTCAGTTCGGAGGCTCCACGAGGACTGCTTGGGCAGTCCCGTGGCTGGCGTCATGACATCATCACGTTTTTCCTGCCAATGGGGATCACGTGATGAACGGCGTGACGTCATCGCATTTGCCTGCACTCTTAAAGGGACCGCGCTCTGTACATGCAAACAGTATATGCAAAGATACAGACTCAGGCTGTAGTTAACACACTGTTAAAGGGCATTATATACATTTGATCGGAGTCCCTTAGTGGCTCCGCCACAATACCTATGTTCTATAACTTTATGCATTCCCTGACCGTTTATGCCATCCTTATTCGTTACCTTTGTATGACCTTTACTCTTGTCTATTTATTTCATGTTCAGGCTTATGTTATTTCCACCATGTTCCGCTCCACTTCTCACTAGTTTAAAGTTCTATACACAGCCCTTTTTATCCTTTCCGCTAGGACTTTAGAAAAAATAATTATTAATTTATGGCATGTGGGTGTCGCTGATAAGCCCAGCATTTATTGCCCACCTTAATTGTCTTTGAGAAAGTGGGAGGTGCTGCCGAATAAGCCTTGGTGAGTTGCTGCAGTGGATCCTGTAGATGGTACACACTGCAGCCACGGTACGCCGATGGTGGAGGGAGTGAATGTTTAAGGTGGTGGATGGGGTGCCAATCAAATGGGCTGCTTTGTCCTGGATGGTGTCGAGCTTCTTGAGTGTTGTTGTTGGAGCTGCACTCATCCAGGCACGTGGAAAGTATTCCATCACACTCCTGACTTGTGCCTTGTAGATGGTGGAAAGGCTTTCTAAAGGTAAGTCACTCACCACAGAATACCTAGCCTCTGACTTGCTCTCGTAACTGCAGTATTTATGTGGCTGGTCCGGTTAAGTTAAGAGGATGCTATCTATCCCCCAATTATAGAATCATAGAACCCTCTATGACTACAACCATTCTAATCTGGTCCTTCCCCTGTATCCCCTTCCCCAACCCCCCCCCCCCCCCCCACCCTTGGACAGCCTCTTGCTCCATGGTGCCATGGTTAGCATCCTGGTCATCTTCCTTGCAGACTTGATCCTTATCTCCACAGGCAGTAAGTGCATCCTACCTGCTGGATAGAACCAGTCTGCGGAAATTCCTTCTCTACCTCCACTAGGTTCTCCCTACCTTGCTGACTGACAATCACACACTCTGATTCCTGCACCTGCGCTTTCCTCTGAGGTATCACTATACACTGGGGAAAACTATCCAGAAATTCCTCTGCCTACCTTTAGTTTCAGAGTGTGTCTAACTTACACTCCAGCTCAACAAGTCTGAGCTGGAGTGAATCAAAACAGGCACATTTCCTGAAGATGTGGCAATCCGGAACAGCCTTACTGTCATAGAAACATAGAAGATGGGGGCAGGAGTAGGTCATTCAGCCCCTCGAGCCTGCTCCGCCATTTAATGAGATCATGGCTGATCATCCAAATTCAGTACCCTATCCCTGCTTTCTCCCCATATCCCTTGATCCCTTTAGCCTTAAGAAATATATCTAACTCCTTCTTGAATATATTTAATGAATTGGCCTCAACTGCCTTCTGTGGTAAAGAATTCCACAGGTTCACCACTCTCTGGGTGAAGAAATTCCTCCTAATCGCTGTCATAAATGGCTTACCCCTTATCCTTAGATTGTGGCCCCTGGTTCTGGACTCCCCGGCCATCGGGAACAGCCTTCCTGCATCTAGTCTGTCTAGTCCCGTTAGAATTTTATAAGTTTCAATAAGATCCCCTCTCATTCTTCTAAACTCCAATGAATATAAGCCCAATCGACCCAATCTCTCCTCATACGTCATTCCTGCCATCCCAGGTATCAGTCTGGTGAATCTTCGCTGCACTCCCTCCATGGCAAGAACATCCTTCCTCAGATAAGGCGACCAAAACTGCACACAATACTCAAGGTGTGGTCTCACCAAGGCCCTGTACAACTGCAGCAAGACATCCTTGCTCCTGTACTCGAATCCTCTCGCTATGAAGACCAACATACCATTTGCCTTCTTAACTGCCTGCTGCACCTGCATGCTTACCTTCAGCGACTGGTGCACAAGGACACCCAGGTCTCGTTTCACTTCCCCTTCTCCCAATCTATTGCCGTTCAGATAATAATCTGCCTTCCTGTTTTTGCCACCAAAGTGGATAACCTCACATTTACCCACATTATACTGCATCTGCCATGCATCTACCCAATCACCCAACCTGTCCAAATCATCCTGGAGTTTCTCGGCATCCTCCTCACAGCACACACACCCACCCAGCTTTGTGTCGTCTGCAAACTTGGAGATATTACATCTAGTTCCCTCGTCTAGATCATTAATATATATTGTGAATAGCTGGGGTCCTAGCACCGATCCTTGCGGTACCCCACTAGTCACTGCCTGCCACTCGGAGAAAGACCTGTTTTTTCCAACTGTCCATAAATTCCCACACACCGAAATCCTGACACATTGTCTGTGCTGCCCTTTCTAATGTTTATTTATTTGTTGGCAGCAATACAACAATGACAACATGCATTTATTTCTAGAACTAATAGAGATCTAGAATATATTTAGTAGATGGATTTAGGTTGATTTTGAATTAATTAGCAAATTAATTATTCTGATTGTTTAATTATTTATTTATTTAATCTTCCAAAGTAGCAGAAGCAAGTCCAATCCTTCTTTTGAGGTCTTCTTTACAACTCCCATTTTCTGCCACTAACCCACCAAGGTACACAAACATTTTCACTTGTTCAACTGCATCCCCTCCAACTGTAATGTGTACACCTTCCTGATGCTTCCCAAATGATATGACCTTTGTCTTCTTTGTGTTAATCTGTAATCCAAATGTTCTATTCTCCACATACACCTTATCAGTTGGTCTCTGCAAATCTGTTTTAGATGTTACTCTAAGCTCAATGTCATCAGCATATCTGTCATTGTTTAAAATCTCACCATGTAAGGAGACACCTCCAACATTATAGAATCATAGAATGGGTACAGCACAGAAGGAGGCCATTCATCCCGTCGAGCCCGCGCTGGCTCTCTGCAAGAGCACTTCAGCTAGTCCCACTCCCCCAATCTTTCAGTAATGAATCTTTCAGTGCAAGATTCATTATTTTTCCAATACTAGACTAAATAAATCAGGTGACAGACAGTGTGCATCCTAGTCTCACCCCAACTGTTGATTGAAACTATTCCATCAGTTTCCTATCTATTCTAACAGCTCAGGGACTTGTTATAGATGTTTCGATCAGCCTCACAAATATCTCAGAATACCATACATCCTCAAGGCCACCCATATCCCCTAAAATATATGAAGTTGTTCTGTTCTGTAAATTTCTCCGAAATCTGTCTTAGCACAAACAGTTGACGTATCGTACTTCATCCTGGTCTAAAACCAGCTTGTTCTTCGTGCAGTGCCACCTCTATGTATCTATTCATTCTCCTCTGCAGTATCTCAGTAAATACTTTCCTCAGTGTACTCAGTGAGCTGATTGTTCTGTAAGTGTTGCCTTTGCTCTTGTCTCCTTTTGCGAAGATCGGTGTTATTATCGCCTTTCCCCAGTCTTCAGACGCTGGTTCTTCTTCATGAATGCTGTTAAGCAGCCTTTGCATCACTTTCACAGGATGTTCCTCATCCGCCTGCAACATTCTGCAGTTATATTAGCCATACCAGGAGCCTTGCTTTTTTAAAAACTATCAATAAATATCTTTACTGTATCCTCCAAGAAATCCAACATCATTTGTACAGGACGGTTTCTCCAGAACTGATTCATCCACCATGCTCTGTACATTGTACAGATCTTCAAAATATTCTTTCCACCGCTTGCTCCTTGTATGCTCGCCCTCAATTATCTGACCAATTTGGTCTTTCACTGTAGCCGTTTTAAGTTTGTAAGATTCTCTTAATTCTTTTATTTTCCCATGTGTTTCATTCCTTTTGCCGTAATCTTCTGCATCTTTGGAGGGAAAAGTGATAAACTGGTCGTTTAATCATCTGTTCTTATCTCTCTTGGCTTTTAGCTTAATTTCTCTGGTTAACCTGTTGTATTCGGTCCTCATATATTAGGATCTGCTTCACTGCTCGCCTTAAGCTTTCTTTGCATTTCGCTTAACACCATGACTTCTTCTTCAAAAAACCACCAGGTCTTCTTCCGTTATCTATTTCTGTTTCTTGGTGTAGTTTTTGAGACCTAATACTTATCCAGCAGCTCTCCATTTCTGATTGCTTTCCCTCTACATCCATTGCTTTGGTTATCACAGGCACGATGTTCCTCTCTACATCCATTGCTTTGGTTATCACAGGCACGATGTTCCTCTCTACATCCATTGCTTTGGTTATCGCAGGCACGATGTTCCTCTCTACATCAATTGCTTTGGTTATCGCAGGCACGATGTTCCTCTCTACATCCATTGCTTTGGTTATCGCAGGTACGATGTTCCTCTCTACACCTTTGTACTTTTTTCTGATGTCAGGTTCTTTCAATTTGTTCGGACCCCAGATTTTTGTTTTAAATGCTTTTCCAGCAGCTCTCATTCTCATTCTTATCACCAGTCTCTCTACTGAACCATAAATAATACCAAATCAGATTATTAGATTAAGAGGAGGACAGAATGGCCAACTTTAAAACAGGGAGTTTGTCAGCACGGCTCCAATTTGCCTTGGACGGTATTGCTTTGGATGCCAGTTATACTCCACCTGATATTCAGAGCCTTTGGCTTCAACAGAAGTGAGTATCGGGCGAGGTATAACTGGTGTCCGATGGCATACTGCCCAAGACACATTTCTACCCTGGGTAACGCCATAGGAAATGGGTGAGCTTTGCACTGGATACTCTAATTGCCCCAATCAAGTCGCCCTTGTAATTCTTGATTTGCAGTTACCTAACCCATAGTCGCAAATTAAACTCAAACTTCTTTCTATTTATCATGGAATGTCCCGCAGCCACTTCTCAGTGCCAAGGTTTGAGCCAGCACTGAAACTGCATCCTCCGCCTTCACTGTTCTTCGCTCTAAGCGAGCCCCAGAGCTGGAGCAATAAGTGAGCCTTAACTGGAACTTACCGCCAAGTGTAGCAAAGAAACCTTCAAAGTTGCAGCCAGTTGGTCCGAAGATGAAGTACCCGTTCAACGCTGTGATGACGGTGGTGGTAAAGCCACCGAAGACCATCAAGAGGTTGGCCACGGCCAGGTTGAGGAGGATGTAGTTGAGGGGTTGCCGGAGTTTCTTGTGCTGGATGGTGACGAAGAGGGTGAGGAAATTGACGGGGAAACCTGTTATGATGAGAAAGAGCATGTAGGCTGCTATCACTGAATATTTCCAGGGTTCAGCCAAGTAGTACTGGGGGTACTCGAACGGGCTTCTCACTACACCCGATATGTTGGACATTGGCACAAAGAAGTTCTCTCCTTCTGTGCCGTTCATGGTTGCAGGTTGTTGTGGGGCTGGGAAGAAATAAACCTTTTCCTTTCTTTCCTTCCGAGATGATCCTCTCTGAACCTAACGCTTCCCGATGGAGACGAGTGACTACCCTGAGCGGTGACAGGCTACAATCTCTTCTCCTAGGGGTCCATGCCCCTTATAAAGCAGCAGCCTTGGATTAACCTGCCCTACTTGTCAGCAGAAAACAATTTAGGCCACCGCAAAAGTATAATAATCCTGGCGGGATCTCAGGCAATATTATAAGCTCGTCAAGTTATTAACACTACAGCTGCTGAACTGGTGGGTGAGACCATTGGTGAAAGATTCCTCTTGGCTATTGTCAAATATAGAAACATTGAAAGCAGGAAGCAGGTACATATCTGTGCGTGTGTGTGTGTGTCTGTGTGCACGTGTCTGTGTCTGTGTGTGTCTGTGTCTGTGTGTACCTGTGTGTGCATGAGTCTGTGTCTGTGTGTGCTTGTGTGTGCGTGTGTCTGTGTCTGTGTGTACCTGCATGTGTCTGTGTCTGTGTGTACCTGTGTGTGCGGGTGTCTGTGCCTGTGTGTGCATGTGTCTCTGTGTACCTGTATGTGTGTGCATGCACCTGTGCCTGTGTGTACCTGTGTGTGTGTGTGTGTGTGTGTGTGTCTGTGTGTACCTCTGTGTGTGTGTGCTATGTCTGTGTGTACCTGTATGTGCATGAGTCTGTGTATGTGTGTACCTGTGCATGTGTGTGTCTATGTCTGTGTCTGTGTGCGTGTGTGTCTGTGTCTGTATGTGCCTGTATGTGTGTGTGTGCATGTGTCTGTGTCTGTGTGTACCTGTGTGTGCATGTGTCTGTGTGTGCGTGTGTCTGTGTCTGTGTGTACCTGTGTGTGCGTGTGCCTGTGTCTGTGTGTCCCTGTATGTGTGGGCGTGTGCCTGTGTCTGTGTACCTGTTTGTGTGTGCATGTGTCTGTTTCTGTGTGTACCTGTGTGTGCATGTGTCTGTGTCTGTGTCTGTACCTGTGTGTGCGTGTGTCTGTGTCTGTGTCTGTGTGTGCCTGTGTGTGCTTGTGTCTGTGTCTGTGTCTGTGTGTCTGTGTCTGCATGTACCTGTGTGTGTGTGTCTGTGTCTGTGTGTGCCTGTGTGTGCGTGTGCCTGTGTCTGTGTGTACCTGTGTGTGTATGTGTCTGTGTCTATGTGTGCCTGTGTGTGCGTGTGCCTATGTCTGTGTGTGCCTGTGTGTGTATGTGTCTGTGCCGATGTGTACCTGTGTGTGCGTGTGTGTGCGTGTGTCTGTGTCTACCTGTGTGTGCATGTGTCTGTGTCTGTGCATGCCTGTGTGTGCGTGTGTGTGCATGTGTCTGTGTCTGTGTGTACCTATGTGTGCATGTGTCTGTGTCTGTGTGTGCCTGTGTGTGTGTGTGTCTGTGTCTGTGTGTACCTGTGTGTGCATGTGTCTGTGTCTGTGTGTGCCTGTATGTGTGTGCAAGTATCTGTGCCTGTGTGTGCCTGTCTGTGCGTGTGTCTGAGTGCGTATGTCTGCGTGTGTGTGTGTCCCTGTGTGTGCCTGTGTGTGTCTGTGTCTGTCTGTGTGTGCCTGTGTGTGCGTGTGTGTGCATGTGTGTGCGTGTGTCTGTGTCTACCTCTGTGTGTCTATGTGTGCCTGTGTGTGCATGTGTCTGTGTGTGCCTGTGTCTGTGTGCACCTGTATGTGTGTGCATGGGTCTGTGTCTGTGTCTGCGTCTGTGTGTACCTGTGTGTGCATGTGTCTCTGTGTGCGTGTGTCTGCATGTGTCTGTGTGTGCCTGTGTGTGTGTGTGTGTGCCTGTGTGTGCATGTGTGTGCGTGTATCTGTGTGTGCAAGTGTCTGTGTCTGTGTGTACCTGCGTGTGCATGTGTCTGTGTCTGTGTGTGTCTGTGTGTGCGTGTGTCTGTGTCTGTGTGTGCCTATGTGTGCATGTGTCTGTGTCTGTGTGGACCTGTGTGTGTGTCTGTCTGTGTCTGTACCTGTGTATCCATGTGTCTGTGTCTGTGTGTACCTGTGTGTGTGTGTGTGTGTCTGTGTCATGTCTGTGTGTGTCTGTGTCTGTGTATACCTGTTTGTGCGTGTGTCTGTGTGTACTTGTGTGTGCATGTGTCTGTGTGTGCCTGTGTGTGCATGTGTACCTGTATGTGCATGTGTCTGTGTCTGTGTGAGCCTGTGTGCACATGTGTCTATGTCTGTGTGTGCCTGTGTGGGCGTATGTCTGTGTCTGTGTGTACCTGTGTGTGCACGTGTCTGTGTCTGTGTGTACCTGTGTGTGAATGTGTCTGTGCTTGTGTGTGCCTGTCTGTGCATGTGTCTGTGTGTGCATGTGTCTGTGTGTGTCTGTGTCGGTGTGTACCTGTGTGTGCATGTGTCTATGTCTGTGTGTACCTGTGTGTGCCTGTGTGTGCGTGTGTCTGTGTGTGCATGTGTCTGTGTCTGTGTGTACCTGTGTGTGCATGTGTCTGTGTCTGTGTGTACCTGTATGTGTGTGCATGTGTCTGTGCCTGTGTGTGCATGTGCCTGCGTGTGTCTGTGTGTACCTGTGTGCGCCTGTGTGTGTCTGCGTATTCCTGTGTGTGTCTGCATGTTCCTGTGTGTGCGTGTGTGTGCATGTGTCTTTGTCTGTGTGTACCTGTGTGTGCATGTGTCTGTGTCTGTGTGTACCTGTGTGTGTGTGTGCCTGTGTGTGTGTGTACCTGTATGTGTGTGCATGTGTCTGTCTGTGTCTGTGTGTGTCTGTGTCTGCATCTGTGTGTACCTGTGTGTGCATTGTTGTATCTACGCTATAATGCGTTCAATCAAGCATGTAGATACATCAAATTAAATCAGAGTCAGGCTTAGAACTGCGATGTTCACTTTATTGCGTAAAATGGCCGACTGCCATTTTCCCGGGTAATTCCCATAATGCAATGCACATTACATTACCGTATTGACTGGTGTCAAACTCGCAATCAATACATGACATCCCCCTTTTCCTTGGAAACAAACTTGCAGTTTACAAACAGTTGCTTACAATAACACTGCATAACTTATTTGGTTTATAAACTTTTTACAAACTTGTGTCTTACCACACAACTAAATAATTCCCAGGTTTAAACATTTAACATCACCCATGCAGTTCTCGCACAATTTATGTTGTGACACAATCAGACAGTCTTTGGGGTTTTCTTTTAACCCTTTGAGGTCTGGCTGTATTGGGTTTGTCTGGCATGTTGGTGTCAGTGGGTATTGCCTGTGTCACAGTGGTATGTGTGTCAGGGTCTACTATACTGTCCTCAGTCCCTTGTGTTTCCTCCTGCTCATGGAGTGTCTCCTTTGGTCCATTGGTTCTGTATTTCTTCACAAACGTAGTGTTCACCGAGTAGCATGCTCCGTCTGGAGATTCTCCTACTACTTGACTCCCTGTTTTACTCAAAACTTTGTGCGGTGTGGCATTAAAAGGAGTGGTGAACTTGTCCACTTTGTCCTGCCGTACCAGCACTGTGTCACCAACTTCCACCTCTGAGTATTGCGTTCTCCGCTGTTCATCTGCGTACAGTTTGGACTTGCGTTTTTGTTCTGCGTCCGGGTCATGTACTTCCATGTCTGCGCGTGACTCTGTGGTGTCTGGCAGCTTTCCTCTCATTTTCCATTTAAAGAGCAGCTCTGCCGGGCTCTTTCCTGTTGTGGCATGGTCAATGCTCCTGTACACAGTCACATATTTTCTAAGTTCCTGTTTCCAATCTAGTCCTTCTGAGTGAGCAATTCTGATTCTCTTCATCAGCGATGCATTCTGGCGCTCGACTTCTCCGTTAGCCTGAGCCCATTTTGCTGTTGTTTTCAGGTGTTTGATCCCGTTGTTTTCACAGTATTCTTTGAATAATTCAGATCTGAATTGGGGACCATTATCAGATTTGCAGGTGATTGGCAAACCATGACGGCTGGAGATTGACTCTAAACTATCAATAACCTTCTCTGTTGTTGTGGAGGTCATGATTGTAGTGATCAATAGCATGTCATTCTATAGTGGACACCAGGTGGAGCTGTGTAGAGCTGTATATAGCTGTATGTTTAAGACTACATTACCCATGAGGCACTAGGCTACCCAGAAGGCAACAGTCAAGATGGCAGCCTGCACACAGGAGCACACATGGAAGCCTCTACAGATACTGTACCTAGAGAACGTGTACTGAATAAATAACTAGCTAGAAGCTAGCTGTGTTCATAATAAGAATGTCTAGTTATTAATGAACATAACATGGTACCAGGGTGGTGAAGATCTGCTGAAAATTGTGAAAAGCGACATGGAGAATTTGAAGCCACCAGGAGGTTTGAATCTCGAGGGAAATGTCGACTACAATTGGCGGATTTTTAAACAACAATTCGAACTCTACATTGCAGCCATCGGATTCGGTACAAAGCCAGACGCAAGGAAGATAGCATTGCTGCTTATGGTTGCAGGCCCACAGGTGATAGAGGTATTTAATACATTTGTATTTAATCCAGCGGAGAACAGAGGCAAATTAGAAGATGTGCTAAAATAATTTGATGCACATTGCTCTCCCAGAAAGAATGATAGTAGCTGACATACCAACAGCAGCATGGCAAAAGGTTGGTATGGACCTTTTTCATTTAAATGGTAAAGACTATCTAATAGTGATTGACTACTATTCTAACTATCCTGAGATGGCGCTGCTCTCAAGCACCACAGCAAGCAGTGTCATAATGCATGTGAAATCCATCTTAGCCAGACATGGAATTCCCAGGATTGCCGTTAGCGACAATGGTCCGTGCTTCAACTGTAAGGAGTGGCAACAGTTTGCAGCACATTATGACTTTCAGCACATCACATCCAGTCCTTTGTATGCTCAGTCAAATGGTAAGGCAGAGAAAGGTGTTCAAGTTCTCAAGCAGCTACTGAAGAAAGCGACAGAAAGCAAGTCTGATCCTTATCTCGCCCTGCTGAGCTACCGAGCCTCACCTTTAGACTGTGGTTCTTCACCTGCTGAACTACTAATGGGTCGCAAGTTGCGCACCATGCTACCCTGCTGTGCAAAAGAACAGCAAAGTGAGGAACTGAGACAGAGACTTCAACTGTTAAAGCTGAAACAGAAATCATACAATGACAAGTCATCCAAAACTCTAAAACCATTGACAAAGGATGATGTTGTCAGGATTGAGGATCCAGATGCATGGAACAGGAAAGCTACAGTTCTTGAGGAAGTAGGACCAAGGTCATACACTGTTAGAACTGAGGAAGGACAGATTCTCAGGAGGAACCGTCGTTCCCTCCTAAAAACACAAGAGACTATTCAAGACCAGATTGATGACAATGCCGCAACTGCATCCTGTCATTCACTGCCAGAACAATCTCATGAAGACACATCAGACTTACCCGTGTTGAGAAGATCCACACGTGAAGTAAAAGAGCCTGATAGACTTAATCTTTGAGTACAATGTAAAGCTTTGAAAATGTGTTGACTGTTTTAGTAATAGTCCACTTGCGACACTCAATTCTGACCTTATGTGAAAATATTTTGGACAGGAACCTTTTGGCCAACCATGATGAATGTTCTCTATTACTGTTTGTAATACTGTATCTTCTGCTATTTGCTTTGATTTTGTGTCTGACACGGGCAGCACAGCAGTGACCATACTCACATGAACATCCACGTCTTCTTCAGTAGAGCTCACATGACTCATTGTGGGTGCTCGGGATAGTGCATCTGCTAACATTATGTATTTGCCTGGTGTGTAGATCAGTTCAAAGTCATATCTTTGCAGCTTCATCATGAGTCATTGAATCCTTGGAGACATCTCATTCAGGTTTTTTTTTATGATGGCAACCAGAGGGCTGTGGTCTGTCTCAACTGTGAAGGTGGGAAGTCCATATATGTAGCCATGTAACTTTTCTAGTCCAACTACCAAGCCTAGACATTCCTTTTCAATCTGGGTGTATCGACACTCAGTATCAGTCATAGACCTGGAGGCATAGGCAACAGGCTTCCAATCTTCACCATCTGCTTGTAGCAAGACCGCACCTAGGCAATCTTTTGATGCATCCGTTGACACTTTGATTCTTTTGGTTGGGTCAAAGAAGCTGAGTACAGGTGTGGTTGTCAGCACTGTTTTGAGGTTTATCCACACTTGTTCATGTCTTTCTGTCTATGCGAACTCATTTGTTTTATGCAGCAGGTCTCGCAGACAGGCTGTCTTGGCTGACAAGTTAGGAATGAACTTTCCAATGAAGTTTATCATCCCCATGATGTGTAGCACTCCTTTTTTGTCAGTGGGTCGGGGCATTTTGAGTATGGCGTTTACTTTTTCCATATCTGGCTCTATTCCTTTACCAGATAGATTATCTCCTAGGAAAGTGACTTCCTGGACGCCAAACTGACACTTGGCTTTGTTGAGCTTCAGTCCATTCCGGCGTATGCTCTGTAGCACTTTAGTCAGTCTCTCATTGTGTTCTTTCAGTGTGGAGCCCCAGATGATGATGTCATCAACATAGACCCGAACTCCTTCCAGACCTTCAATTATGTGTTCCATCGCTCTATGAAAGATTTCAGATGCAGATATTATCCCAAAAGGCATTCTGAGGAAACAATACCTGCCAAATGGTGTGTTAAAGGTACAGTATTTGGTGCTCTCTTCATCCAGTTTTAGTTGCCAAAATCCTTGTGAGGCATCGAGCTTTGTAAAGTATCTGGCACCTGACATTTCACTGGTGGTTTCTTCTCGCTTGGGATTCTGGTAGTGTTCACGTTTTATGTTTGCATTTAAGTCCTTTGGATCCATGCATATTCTTAGATCATTGTTCTTTTTCTTTACACATACCATGGAGTTAACCCAGCCTGTTGGCTCTTCGACTTTCCTGATGGCTCCTAGTGTGGTCATTCTGTCCAGTTCATTCTTGAGCCGGTCACGCAGGGGTGCTGGAACTCTTCGTAGAGCATGTACCACTGGCTGAGCATCCTGCTTTAGTTGGATCTTGTAAGTGAATGGTAGAACTCCAAATCCTTTGAACACATCCTGGAAATTATTCACTACAGAATCCACCGAGTCATCTGGTCTGCTTATGGCACAGTTTATACGGTAGACTCTTTTGACCAGTTCTAAGTCCTCACAAGCTTTGTCACCCAGTAGTGAATCAAGCCTTTCAGCCACAACAGAAAACATGAGATGATGCACTTTGTCTTTGACTGTCACTTTAAGTCTGCATACACCTAAGCTATCTATTTTCTGTCCATTATAGTCCTTCAGTAGTACTGACTTTTTCTGTATTTTGGGCTTTTCTTTCATATTGTTAATGTCACTCATACTGATTAAGTTTGCTTTTGCCCCAGTGTAGGACCAAGGTCACACACTGTTAGAACTGAGGAAGGACAGATTCTCAGGAGGAACCGCCGTTCCCTCCTAAAAACACAAGAGACTATTCAAGACCAGATTGATGACAATGCCGCAACTGCATCCTGTCATTCACCGCCAGAACAATCTCATGAAGACACATCAGACTTACCCGTGTTGAGAAGATCCACACGTGAAGTAAAAGAGCCTGATAGACTTAATCTTTGAGTACAATGTAAAGCTTTGAAAATGTGTTGACTGTTTTGAAAATGTTTATGTTTATAGAGCACTAACAAAAATGTTACTGATATTATCTTTATTGTTTTCTTGAAAGTTGATTGATATTGATTTTGTTAAACCTCAAAGAAAGGGGGATGTAGTGATCAATAGCATGTCATTCTATAGTGGACACCAGGTGGAGCTGTGTAGAGCTGTATATAGCTGTATGTTTAAGACTACATTACCCATGAGGCACTAGGCTACCCAGAAGGCAACAGTCAAGATGGCAGCCTGCACACAGGAGCACACATGGAAGTCTCTACAGATACTGTACCTAGAGAACGTGTACTGAATAAATAACTAGCTAGAAGCTAGCTGTGTTCATAATAAGAATGTCTAGTTATTAATGAACATAACAATGATGTCATATTCATAGTAGCGACTATAATAATCAACTACCACAAGAATGGAGTGGTTGGATGGCAAGGGTCCCAGTAAGTCTATAGCTACATCCTGCCAGGGGCTCTCCGGTAATGGTGTTGGTCTCAACGGTTCAGGTGGATCAGGTCTGGCTACTATCTGACAGCCGTGGCACGCTTTACAGTGTTTTTCAGCTGCCTTGTCCATGCCAGGCCACCAAACCTTGGTTCTGAGATGTTGCTTTGTTCCAACTATTCCCAAGTGTCCTTCATGTGCTAACACCAGGGCTCATGCGTGTAACACTGTGGGTAGCACGATGCGTGTTCCCCGAAGAACTAGGTACCCACTACGCACAGCTCGTTTGCAATTGCTGCATAAGCTTTACAGTTCTCAAAATGTCCGTTTGTGATTGCCTTCCGTACCTCAATCAGCTCTGGGTCGGTAGCAGAGGCTTCCTCCACCTCTCTAGTAGTGAGTGCTTTTGGTGTCGCACTCACAGTTACAAATCTCACGTATTCATCTGAGCCATGAGAATGTCTCTCCTGTTTTGCTGTCTCCCCCAGCAATCATGACAGTGGGTCTGCAATGTTTTCCTTTCCTGGAATGTGAATCACCTTAAAATCGTACGGCTGTAATCTAAGTACGCATCTCTCTATACGGGCACAGGGTTTAGAGTGTGGGCCGTATATCACTTGTAATGGCTCATGGTCAGTTACCAAGTTAAATTTTCAGCCATACACATATGGATGCAACCTCTCACAAGCCCAAACAAGAGCTAAGGCCTCTCTCTCTGTTTGAGAGTATTTCCTCTCACAGTCTGTTAAACTATGACTTACATAGCATATTGGCACCTCTTGTCCCTGTTGGCCCTGAACTAGTACTGCGCCTAAACCTACAAGACTGGCGTCTGCTATCACCTTGGTTGGTGCGTCCTTATCAAAATATGCTAAAGTGCCGGCTCTGGCCAACTCTTCCTTGAGTGCACTGAATGACTGTCTCTGTTGTGATCCAAATTTAAATGGTGTGTCTTTTCTCATCAGGCGTCGCAGTGGCTCTGATAGCGTTGCAAACTGCAGGATGAATCTGCTACTGTACCCAACAAGTCCCAAGAAACTCCTCACCTCTGTAGCATTCTCTGGTTCCCGAGCTTCTGCCACCACTCGCACTCTCTCTGCTGTTGGTCCGGTGCCCTTTTCAGACAACAGGATTCCCATGAAAATCAATCGGTCCATGTTGAATTGGCACTTCTCTGAGTTTAGTGTCAGTCCACTTTCCATTAGTCTGGTCATGATAGCATGCAGGCATCTGTCATGCGTTTCCAGGTCGTGTGCATGCACGATAATGTCATCTGAGATGTTTTCAACACCCTCTATTCCAGCTAAGGCATTAGCTATCTCGTGCTGATATCGCTCACTAGCTGAAGATACACCGAATATCAGCCTCTTGTACCTGTATACTCCATTATGTACTGCAAACATTGTGATTTCTCGTGACTAAGGGGTCAGTTCTAGCTGGTGATAACCCCATTTCAGGCCTAGCTTACTAAACACCGTCGAGTCGTTCATACCTTGGAGTATCTCATCAACGGTGGGGATTGGATATCGCTCCCTCACTATTGCCTGGTTTGCTCGCCTCACGTCTAGGCATAACCTTACATCCTTATCCGCTTTTGGTACAATAACCACAGGATTTACCCATGGGGTGGGACCAGTTACAGGTTCGATAATGTCCATGTCCCTCAATTGTTTTATTTTGGCCTCTACTGCCCCCCTTAAGTTGAATGGTATACGCCTGAGTGGCTGGGCCACAGGCTTCACTTGTGGGTCGATATACAAACTGATCTGTTTTGTGTTCAGCCTTCCTACTCCCTGGAACACCTTTGGATACCGCTGTTCTAGTAGCTGTCTTACATCTACCACAACTGAGACACCTGCGCCGATTTTTAAAACTCCCAGTTTCATGGCTGTCTCCCTTCCTAGCAACGGCTCTCCATGGCCTTTAAAGACAATGAACTCCACCTGCTCAGTTCTCTTACCTATTGTAATCCCACATGTGAATACGCCTTTAACTGACAGTGGCCGGCTAGAAGCATAAGAGAATAACTTTCTCTCTGTCTTAGGGACATGTGGCTGACACTTAATGGCCCAGTAATTCCTCTCTGAACGCGTGAGTACGGTCGGGGTACTCACGCGTCTGGCCGGAGGAAATGCCCGTGTTCAGCATGCACAGCGCATGCGGGGAAAACCGGCATTTCCAGTCCTCTGAACGAAGGGGTTCAGAGGCACAGCGCGTGCAACTGCACAGGCAGCGCTTGCGCAGTGAACTTCGTCGATTTCATTCATGGATTCAGTGAGGGTAAGTCCTTACAAGTTACACTTGAAAAAAGCAGGCATAAAGTTGCTCCAAGGCTGCGGAGGAAGATATATTTTATCGTGGAGCTTCTGAAAGGCAATATTTTTGTTTGGGAAAGGGAGGAAAGTTATTTTAAGAAATGCTGAGGTAAGTTTAAAAGTTTAAATTTTTTTTTTTTTTAAACGGGTTTTCAGTACGGTAGGTAGAAGGAGCAATTGTGGCTGTGTGAATTGAATGTGAGAATAAGTAATTATGTATGTATGTCCGCATATATTCCTTTACGTATATGTATGTATGTTTTATATTCCTTTACTTATGTGTATGAATGTATGTTTTTAATTATGATTTTCCAATAAGTTACTTTCCCTGAAAGTCATAATTAAATACATACATTCATACACATAAGTAAAGGAATATATACATACACGCAAAGGAATATATACAGACATACATACATAATTACTTAAAAGAATATATTACTGATGAAAAGTTTCTTTCTTAAAAATGTTAGAGTCATTTTCACATTAATAAACACAGCAAATTCAATTCACATAGCCACAATTGATCCTTCTACCTACAGTACTGAAAACCCGTTTTAAAAAACAAAAATAAACTTTAAAACTTACCTCAGCATTTCTTAAAATAACTTTCCTCCCTTTCCCAAACAAAAATATTGCCTTTCAGAAGCTCCACGATAAGAAATATCTTCCTCCGCAGCCCCTGGAGCAACTGTACTCATGCTTTTTTCATGTGTAAGTTGTAAGGACTTGACCTCACTGAAAGCATGAATGAAAGCGGTGAATTTTACTGCGCACGCGCTGGCTGTACAGTCGCACGCATTCTGCCTCTGAACCCCTTCGTTCAGAGGACAGGAAATGCCGGTTTTCCCCGCATGCGCTGTGCATGCTGAAAACCGGCATTTCCTCCAGCCAGACGCGTAAGTACCCCAACCGTACTCGCGCATTTGGAAGGGAATTACTGGGCTAACATTTTACATGTCAATAAAATGAAAAATTTAACAATTGCACGATTTGCCCCCTCGCATCTGCGACTGAGGGTCCAAGGAGGTGCATTGCGCAATAGGTCATCGTCGTACGTATCCTCACACTGTTCCCTTTCGGGAACTGTATGAAGTGGTGGAAGGATTTCTGGCCACGTTAACACTCCTTCCGTGACCATAACCATCTTCATACCAGCCATTAGGGTGGTTAGTCCTATGGTGTGAGGGTTTTACGGGCTCCCACAACCCATCTGAGGGGGGGGCCACCCACACCCACGGACGCAAGTATCCCGCTGGATGTCCACCCAGAATTTATAGTTGGAGCTCCGACTCCACTTGCCGGGACTGTCTGGAGCGGGGTTCGAAACCCTACTCCTTCTGGCCCAGCGGCGGGGATGCTTTCCGCTGCGCAAAAGGCCCACTCCGCGCAAAAGGTGACACCCATATGTTTCCTGCACCTTTTCCCTCCCCGTGACTGGAGCCCTATGCTGCCACTTGAAAGACCAAGCTATCATCTGTCCTTTTTGCGGCGCCTTTGACTTCTCATTACCAATGATGAGCAGGCGCTGCGCCTCCACCTTGTTGAGGAGATTGCTGAGGTCATCATCAGTTCAATTGTGAGTTCTTTTAATGCCGTGAATTGTGCTCATTCCAGCCATTTCACGTTGCTAATCGGAGTGGGCCTTTGGCGTAGCGGTAGGATCCCCGCCGCTGGGCCAGACGGGGTAGGGTTTCGAACCCCGCTCCAGACAGTCCCGGCAAGTGGAGTCGGAGCTCCGGCTCTAAATTCTGGGTTGACATCCAGTGGGATATTTGCGTCTGTGGGTGTGGGTGGCCCCCCTCCTTGTATAGCTTGTGGGAGCCCGTAAAACCCTCACGCCATAGGACTAACCACCCTAATGGCTGGTTCAAAGATGGTTACGGTCACAGAATGAGCGTTAATCACGGCCATAAATCCTTCCACCACTTCATACAGTTCCCCAAAGGGAACAGTGTGAAGACACGTATGACGACGACATTGCTAAATAAATAAATGGAATTAAAAAAATTATTTTAGAGCTTTTAAAAGTCTTTAAATTGCTTTAATTCTGTTTGAAACTACTTCAGATTCTTCAAAATAATGTTAACGTTTTTAATAGTTTATAAAAGTTACCAAAAGCTTCATAAAAATACCAAAAACCTATTTAAAATGCTGCTTTGCATGTAAAAATGTTTAGCAGCTTGTGAGAAACATTGGGGGCATGTCCTATTAAACTGAGACCTCAAGGGGCATGTCTCAGTTGCACAGCGCACTACAGGCTTCGCGCTGGCTGCACTCCTGGGCGGCGTGACGTCAGACGCTGCCCGGGATTCTTCAGTTTAAAAAAGGAATTCCAGGCGTCCCTGAAGCTCAATGGCCGGCGTGTCGGGTAAGTGCATATCGGGGGCTTGCACGCGCGGCAAGCCCCCGACCCGAATTTCTGGGCCAAGGTGTTCTGACTTTAATCCTTCCCATGTATTCTCATCTATCACATTACTAGTTGCACCCGAATCAATTAACATTCTCAGGTTTACTCCCCCCACGCAAAAGGTAAGTCTCTCTGTCACGTTATTTCCAGTAACAGCAAATGCAAAGTCATTTTGTTCCTCTACATCGTTCACACTGTGTTTCTTTGTACCCTTTGTGCGGCATACTTGGGAGAAATGGTCCTTTCTCTTGCACTTATGACACGTCTGTCCGCGTGCTGGGCATTTCGGATCTCTGCCCGTGTGGTCTGTGTGTCCACATCTGTAACATTTCCTTTAGTTCCTATCGCCATTTCCCTTTGGTTTCTCTGTCGAGCTTTTCGCATAATACCCTCTTTTCTGTGTAACACGACGAACAGTAGCTGTCTCCGCCTTCTCTGTACATAACATGGCTGACATCTGCTACTCGACATTTTCTCATTGTGAGACCAATTGTAACGTGCGGGCGAGTGTTAGACCTTGCCCTTCCTCTAGCAATTTCCTCTGCACATAGGGTCTCTTATTTGGTTATCCGCTTCCCCCCCAAAAGCACAGTCTTTAGCAGCCTGCCGCAAGCGAGTAGCAAATTGTTGCACAGTCTCACCTGTCTTCTGGGACAACTTATGAAAAGTCTTGTCTAACAAATGCTGCGTTGACCTGGGGCACCAAGTAGTGAATCAAAGCACTAACCGCTGCCGTGTAGTCTGCTGGCTCTCCTGTGTCCGGTAGAGTCGAAAAGATATCCTGGACATCTGGTCCTGCTAGGTGTAGAAGTAGAGCTCTTCTCCTCTGCTTTGTGGCACCTGTAGAGGTATCGTCGATAATGAGTCCTTTGCCGTCGGCATAAAGCTCAAAAGATGTTAACCACCTCGTCCATCTTGGACACAATGTGGCTGGCTCGGCGAAGCATGCAAAATTTTGAATGCCAGTCTTCTCCATCCTAGCTAACTAAAACTTGGGCAACTACATATCTAAAATGATTCAGTTCGTTATCCTCGTCGCCAATGTTGTATCTATGCTTTAATGCGTTCAATCAAGCATGTAGATACGTTGAATTAAATCAGAGTCAGGCAGACAGGCTTATGACTGTGATGTTCACTTTATTGCGTAAAATGGCCGACTGCCGTTTTCCCGGGTAATTCCCATAATGCAATGCACATTACACTACTGTATTGACTGGTGTCAAACTCACAATCAATACACAACATGCGTGTGTCTGTGTCTGTGTGTACCTGTGTGTGCGTGTGTCTGTGTCTATGTGTACCTGTGTGTGCATGTGTCTGTGTGTGCATGTGTCAGCGTCTGTGTGTGCCTGTGTGTGTGTGTGTCTATGTCTGTGTGTACCTGTGTGTGTTTGTGTCTGTGTCTGTGTGTACCTGTGTGTGCGTGTGTCTGTACCTGTTTGTGCGTGTGTCTATGTCTGTGTGTGCCTGTGTGTGTGTGTGTCTGTGTCTGTGTGTACCTGTGTGTGCCTGTGTGTGCATGTGTCTGTGTCTGTACCTGTGTGTGCGTGTGTCTATGTCTGTGTGTGCCTGTGTGTGCATGTGTGTCTATGTGTGTGCCTGTGTGTGCGTGAGTCTGTGTCTGTGTGTGCATGTGTCTGTGTCTGTGTGTACCTGTGTGTGCGTGTGTCTGTGTCTGTGTTTACCTGTGTGTGCATGTGTCTGTGTCTGTGTGTACCTGTGTGTGCATGTGTCTGTGTGTACCTGTGTGTGCGTGTGTCTATGTCTGTGTTTGCCTGTGTGTGCGTGTGTCTGTGTCTGTGTGTACCTGTGTGTGCATGTGTCTGTGTGTACCTGTGTTTGCGTGTGTCTATGTCTGCGTGTACATGTGTGTGTCTGTGTCTGTGTGTGCGTGTGTCTGTGTGTGCACATGTGTGTGCCTGTGTGTATGTTTGTGTGTGTACATGTTTACATGTGCATGTGTCTCTGTGTGTACGTGTGCTGTTAGAAGATCAGATTTAATATGAAAATGTAGTCATAAAAGTAAATTATAGTTAGAATAAATTGTGATCACATGGGGAACTTGCATTATTTTATATGCTTACTGTAGAGACTTGTAGATTCTGAATGAAAGCACCGTGTCCAGTAATTCTGGAATTTTAGCTGAGCTCATGGCACTAGCAGTCTAATTTACTTTTTGATATAAACAGATCACTGTTCCCCAAATGCTCCCCACTGAAACAGACTCCACTTGCCCCACTTCATTCTCCAGAACTAGATCCAGCAATGCCTCCTTCCTCATTGGGCTGGAAAAATACTGATCAAGAAAGTTCCCTTGTACACATTTCAGGAATATCTCCCCCTCTTTCCCTTTACACTGTTACTATCCCAGTCTATATTAAGATAATTAAGTCCCCCATTATCACTACGCTATAGTTCTTGCATCTTTCTGTAATTTGCCTGCAAATTTGCTCCTCTATCTCCCTCCCACTATTCGGTGGCCTATAGTATACACCCCGCATTTTAAAACTCCTCTATTGTTCCTTAATTCTAACCAAATAGACTCAGGGCTAGAAATTCGTTGTAGCCAAGTGACGGGCAGTGTTTAGACTAAGAAAGGTTAAGCTGCGCCACCTGAAAATCATCTAGGTGTCATGCAAAATTTGTGCTAACTCATTAAAATGATTGCAGTCATGATTCTAATCTAAATCTCAAGCTCATTGGCAAGTTCGTGAGAGGCTAGCTCCAATTAAAGCTAGCCTGCACTACATAAAGGCAGTCTGCTTCTCTTAAAGGGGAGGTTCCTTCTGCCTGCAACAGGTGATTGAAGCAGTTGGGAAGTTCGTGGACAAAAAAGTTGTAATGATGGCACAACAGGGAAGAGAGCATGCTCTTAGTTTCTCCAATGCAGCACTGGAGGCCTTGGTCCCGGAGGGCAACTCCAGGAGAGAGGTCGTCTTTCCACAGGAGGCCAGGAGGCCCTCTGGGCAATAGACCAAGCTGCAGTGAGAGCAGATAGCCACTTTGGTAAATGCCAGCAGTGTAGCCCCGAGGGCTTGCACTCAGTGCAGGAAGAAATTTAATGACTTCACACGAGTGGTCAAGGTCAGTGAATTCATCTTGAAATGCCCAATCCCACCATCTGCAGCATGAGCCTCATCCACTGCTCAATGCACCACACTCCCATCACAGAGCTACCAACATTCTCTACCAATAATGGCTCACACCTTAAATTCATAGCATCAGCTCACCCGCACACATTTATCACTGCTTCAAGACTCACACGCACATCTCACAGCTTGACCACACTGTCAACTATTCAACCATAACAGCCACATCACCCATAAACATTGCACCACACTCACTGACACACATCACTGAAACACATTGCACCACACTCACTGACACACACCACACAAACACATTGCACCAAACACACTGACACACACTTCACCCAAACACATTGCACCACATTCACTGACACACACATCACCCAAACACATTGCGCCACAATCACAGACACACACATCACCCAAACACATTGCACCACACTCACAGACACACATCACCCAAACACATTGCACTACACTCACTGACACACACATCACCCAAACACATTGCACCACACTCACTGACAAACTTCACCCAAACATATTGCACCACACTCACTGACACACATCACCCAAACATATTGGCCCAGTAATTCAGTTCCAAACGCATGAGTACGGTCGGGGTACTCACGCGTCTGGCCGGAGGAAATGCCGGTTTTCAGCATGCACAGCGCATGCGGGGAAAACCGGCATTTCCTGTCCTCTGAACGAATGGGTTCAGAGGCACAGCGCGTGCGACTGCACAGGCAGCGCATGCGCAGTGAACTTCGTCGATTTCATTCATGGATTCAGTGAGGTTAAGTCCTTACAACTTACACATGAAAAAAGCATGTGTAAAGTTGCTCCAGAGGCTGCGGAGGAAGATATATTTTATCGTGGAGCTTCTGAAAGGCAATATTTTTGTTTGGGAAAGGGAGGAAAGCTTTTTTAAGAAATGCTGAGGTAAGTTTTAAAGTTAAATTTTTTTTTTTAAACGGGTTTTCAGTACTGTAGGTAGAAGGAGCAATTGTGGCTGTGTGAATTGAATTTGCTGTGTTTATTAAATGTGAAAATGACTGTTCTAAAATGAGTAATGTAACATTTCCAACATTTTTAAGAAAGAAACTTTTCATCAGTAATATATTCTTTTAAGTAATTATGTATGTATGTCCGTATATATTCCTTTACGTATATGTATGTATGTATATATTCCTTTACTTATGTGTATGAATGTATGTATTTAATTATGATTTTCCAATAAGTTACTTTCTCTGAAAGTCATAATTAAATACATACATTCATACACATAAGTAAAGGAATATATACTTACATATACGCAAAGGAATATATACAGACATACATACATAATTACTTAAAAGAATATATTACTGATGAAAATTTTCTTTCTTAAAAATGTTAGAGTCATTTTCACCTTTAATAAACACAGCAAATTCAATTCACATAGCTACAATTGCTCCTTCTACCTACAGTACTGAAAACCCGTTTTAAAAAACAAAAATAAACTTTAAAACTTACCTCAGCATTTCTTAAAATAACTTTCCTCCCTTTCCCAAACAAAAATATTGCCTTTCAGAAGCTCCACGATAAAATATATCTTCCTCCGCAGCCTCTGGATCAACTGTACTCATGCTTTTTTCATGTGTAAGTTGTAAGGACTTAACCTCACTGAAAGCATGAATGAAACTGACGAATTTTACTGCGCATGCACTGCCTGTGCAGTCGCACGCGTTCTGCTTCTGAACCCCTTCGTTCAGAGGACAGGAAATGCCGGTTTTCCCCGCACGTGCTGTGCATGCTGAAAACCGGCATTTCCTCCGGCCAGACGCGTGAGTACCCCAACCGTACTCACGCGTTTGGAACAGAATTACTGGGCCAACATTTTACATGTCAATAAAATGAAAAATTTAACAATTGCACGATTTGCCCCCTCGCATCTGCGACTGAGGGTCCAAGGAGGTGCATTGCACAAGAGGTCATCGTCGTATGTATCCTCACACTGTTCCCTTTTGGGAACTGTATGTAGTGGTGGAAGGATTTCTGGCCACGTTAACGCTCCTTCCATAACCATCTTCATACCAGCCATTAGGGTGGTTAGTCCTATGGCGTGAGGGTTTTACGGGCTCCCACAACCCATCTGAGGGGGGGGGCCACCCACACCCGCGGACGCAAGTATCCCGCTGGATGTCCACCCAGAATTTATAGTTGGAGCTCTGACTCCACTTGCCGGGACTGTCTGGAGCGGGGTTCGAAACCCTACTCCTTCTGGCCCAGCGGCAGGGATGCTTACCGCTACGCAAAAGGCCCACTCTGTGCAAAAGGTGACACCCATACGTTTCCTGTGCCTTTTCCCTCCCTGTGACTGGAGCCCTATGCCGCCACTTGAAAGACCAAGCTATCATCTGTCCTTTTTGCGGCGCCTTTGACTTCTCATTACCAATGATGAGCAGGCGCTGCGCCTCCACCTCGTTGAGGAGATTGCTGAGGTTATCATCAGTTCAATTGTGAGTTCTTTTAATGCCGTGAATTTTGCTCGTTCCAGCCATTTCACGTTGCTAATCGGAGTGGGCCTTTGGCGTAGTGGTAGGATCCCCGCCGCTGGGCCAGACGGGGTAGGGTTTCAAACCCCGCTCCAAGACAGTCCCGGCAAGTGGGGTCGGAGCTCCGGCACTAAATTCTGGGTTGGCATCCAGTGGGATATTTGCGTCCGTGGGTGTGGGTGGCCCCCCCTCCTCGTATAGCTTGTGGGAGCCCGTAAAACCCTCCCGCCATAGGACTAACCACTCTAATGGCTGGTTCAAAGATGGTTACGGTCACGGAAGGAGCGTTAATCACGGCCATAAATCCTTCCACCACTTCATACAGTTCCCCAAAGGGAACAGTGTGAAGACAAGTATGACGACGACGTTGCTAAATAAATAAATGGAATGAAAAAAATTCTTTCAGGGCTTTTAAAAGCCTTTAAATTGCTTTAATTCTGTTTAAAACTACTTCAGATTCTTCAAAATAATGCAAACGTTTTTAAAAGTTTATAAAAGTTACCAAAAGCTTCATAAAAATACCAAAAACCTATTTGAAATATTGCTCTGCATGTAAAAATGCTTTGCAGCTTGTGAGAAACATTGGGGGCATGTCCTATTAAACTGAGACCTCAAGGGGCGTGTCTCACTTGCACAGCGCGCTCCAGGCTTCGCGCTGGCTGCACTCCTAGGAGGCGTGACGTCAGACGCTGCCCGGGATTCTTCTCTTTCAAAAAGGAATTCCAGGCGTCCCTGGAGGTGAACGGCAGGCGCGTCAGGTAAGTGCAGATCGGGTGCTTGCACGCGCGGCAAGCCCCCGATCCGAATTTCTGCCACATTGCACCGCACTCAGTGACACACACTTCACCCAAACACATTGCACCACACTCAGTGACACACACGTCACCCAAACACATTGCACCACACTCACTGACACACACATCACCCAAACACATTGCACCGCACTCACTGACACACTTCACCCAAACACATTGCACCACAATCACTGATACACATCACCCAAACACATTGCTCCACACTCAATTCAATTCAATTCAATTCAAATTGCTTTATTGGCATGACAAGTTACATCTTATGTTGCCAAAGCATCGAAAAACATTCATGTTTGTACCCAAAAATACAGATCTATCCATACAGTGTATAAACAGATATATCCCTGAGTGTATAAATATACATTCATCTAATTTATATATACTCTTTTCTTATATTTAGTGGCTGTCCCTCTGTTTCTGGCAAGCTGTAACATAGTGTGCCGCTAGTGTTACACAATTTCTCTCTTCCCCTAGTAGGTATGGGAGTTTTTGGTCGTCATTCAAATTTCTGAATTCCGGGCATATTTTTGTGAATTTTGGGTAGAAATTCTCCCTTATGCCCTGATATTTTCTACAAGCTGTGAGGAAGTGCATCTCTGTCTCCACCACTCCCTGACTGCAGTGAGAGCATATCCTGTCCTCTCTTGGCACTCACTGACACACACATCAGCCAAACACATTGCACCACACTGACAGACACACACATCACCCAAGCTCATTGCACCACACTCACTGATGCACACATCACCCAAACACATTGCACCACATTCACTGGCATACACATCACTCAAACACATTGCACCACACTCACTGACACACTTCACCCAAACACATTGTACCACACTCAATGACACAGATTTCACCCAAACACATTGCACCACACTCACTGACACACACATCACCCCAACAACATTGCAGCATACTCACTGACGTACTTCACCCAAAACACATTGCACCACACTCACTGACACACACATCACCCAAACACATTGCACCACACTCACTGACACACACATCATCCAAACACATTGCACCACACTCTCTGACACACACATCACCCAAACACATTGCACTACACTCACTGACACACACATCACCCAAACACATTGCACCACACTCACTGACACACATCACCCAAACACACTGCAACAGACTCACTGACACACAAATCACCCAAACACATTGCACCACACTCACTGACACACATTACCCAAACACATTGCACCACACTCACTGGCATACACATCACTCAAACACATTGCACCACTCTCACTGACACACTTCACCCAAACACATTGTACCACACTCAATGACACAGATTTCACCCAAACACATTGCACCACACTCACTGACACACATCACACAAACACATTGCACCACACTCGCTGACGTACTTCACCCAAACACATTGCACCACACTCACTGACACACACATCACCCAAACAAATTGCACCACACTCACTGACACACACATCACCCAAACACATTGCACTACACTCAGTGACACACACATCACCCAAACACATTGCACAACATTCACTGACACACACATCACATAAACACATTGCACCACACACACTGACACATACATCAGCCAAACACATTGCACCACACTCACTGACACACACCACACAACCACATTGCACCACAATCACGGACACACACATCACTGTTGTGCTGATACCTTTTTACCTAGACACAATTAGAACTCAGAACTGAGATTCAAACATGAAGTGCTTTATTCGAAGGGAAAGGGAAGTTCTGGAGAGTTCCGAACAAAGAGAGCTAAACTTAACCAAGAGAACACCCAACCATTTATCTGCTGTGACAGCGCCACCACAGGTGGGAGGAGAACACACAATACATAACATATTCCTCCCCTCTTAAATGGAAGGTCCACATTATTCCTCAATAGGTAAATTACTTTCAATGCACTCAACTGACCTAGGTTAGAGGTAGACTGCCTCAACCCCTGACCTTACCCTGGGGTTTATTCTGCCCCAGTCTTGTGGGAATGTCGCTAAGCCTACAGATCCAAGAGTCTTGGAGCCGCCGCTCTCTGACAGGATACCGGTGGTTGTTGCTGGCTTCCACAGCAGTAGGCATTGACACAGGCCTAGATGGAGAAGGTGCCTGTGTCAGTCAAAAGTCAGGAGTTTGCACAGGTGGAACAGTCTCTTTGACTTCCTGCGTTGGAGAAGAGCACTGTGGCAAAGGATGCTGGTTTGCGGTATCATCCAGAAACAGTTCAGGCCAACCAGCCATTGGAGCCTCTGTGGCTGTCTCTGCTCCTAGCAACAGTTGATCTGTGTGTCTTCTCCAGACGACGTCCTCAGCAGTCTCAACCGTGTAAGACACAGGGCCTGTCTGCGCGATCACCGTAGCAGGAACCCATTTCGGTCCAGTGTTGTAGTTTCGAGCTAGGACGTGCTCTCCCGGATGAAACTGTCTCTCCTTGGCTCTTTTCTCTCTCTTTTCAACTTGAGCTTGTTGTTGACGATGGACAACCTGCTCTGCCCTTGGAGGTTTGAGTAAGTCAAAGCTCGTCCGCAACTGCCTCTTCATCATGAGCGAAGCGGGGGAAGTTTTGGTTGTGGCATGCGGCTCGTTCCTATAGGACAACAGGAAGCTGTTCAGACGTTGGTGGATTGAGCCCTGACCTTGCGATGCCTTCAAGGCATGCTTCAAAGTTTGCACGAACCTTTCTGCCTGGCCGTTAGTAGAGGGATGATAGGGCGCAGACCTGATGTGTTGAAAACCATTCACATGCAGGAAGGTTGCAAACTCCTGTGATACAAATTGTGGACTGTTGTCACTTACGAGTTGTTCCGGTGAGCCATAACGGCTGAACATCTCACCAAGTTTCTCAATTGTTTTCTCTGCCATGGTAGACCTCATCACAGCGACCTCCGGCCACTTGCTACGAGCGTCCACAACCACCATAAACATCTTCTCTTCGAAAGGACCGGCGAAGTCCACATGTACTCACTGCCACACTTCTGCAGGCCAATCCCAGGGGTGTAGGGTTGCCAGCTGTGGAACATTCCGGACCCTTTGACATGGGGAACATGTTTTGGCTTTCTCCTCAATATTCCCATCAAGACCTGGCCACCAGAAGTAGCTTCTTGCCATTTCCTTCATCCGAACCATCCCACTGTGGCCTGTATGAAGGTGTTGCAGTATAGGTTCCCTCAGAGGTGGTGGAATGATGACACGGCGTCCCCAAGGAAGACAACCTGCCTGGACAGAGAGCTCATTTCTTTTTGAAACATAAGGTTTCAAACTAGGAGAATCTCCTATAGCTCTCCCTCGAATGACATCGTCCATTATCTCAGACAGGACTGGATCATTGCTGGTGTTCCTTTGCACCTGAACTGCAGTGACAGGTGCTCCCTCCACTTGTCTAAAGTAGAAGATGTCCATCTGATGAGGCTCTGCGGGAGTAACAGGCCAGGGTAGCCTTGAGAGACCGTCTGCGTTGCCGTGCAAGTCTGATTTGCGATATTTGATGTTATATGTGTGTCCTGACAAGAGTAAAGCCCACCTTTGCATCCTGCTTGCAGCGAGAGACGGAATTCCGGTGTGGGGCCCGAAGATTGAAGTCAATGGACGGTGGTCCGTCAGGAGTGTGAACCTTCTCCCAAACAGGTACTGATGAAATTTTCGAATTCCAAAAACGATTCCCAAGGCCTCGTGCTCGATCTGCGCATAGTTACTCTCGGCCTTGTTCAAGGTGCGTGATGCGAAGGCGATAGGTTTCCCTTCACCCGAAGGCATGATGTGGGATATGACTGCTCCCACACCATATGATGATGCATCACATACCAGCTGCACAGGTAGCTTTGGGTTGAAGTGTGTCAAGACCTCCGATTTCAGCAATGCTTTCTTTGCTTGGGCAAAAGCTTCGTTGCACAGTTCAGTCCATTTCCATGTTTTGCCTTGACATAGCAACTGATGTAACGGCTTCAGCAATGTTGCTAAGTCTGGAATAAACTTCCCATAGTAGTTAAGTAGCCCCAGGAATGAATGTAACTGGCTCACATTCTGGGGTGCTGGGGCCTCCACGATCGCCTTGACCTTTGACGGCGCCTTATGCAGGCCAGTAGCGTCAATCACATGCCCCAGGTACTCAACTGAAGGCTGAAAGAATTCACATTTGTCTTTATGAACTCTGAGTCCGTACTCTTTCAGTCGTTGTAGTGTCGCATCCAAGTTCAGAAGATGATCCTCCTCATTTATCCCAGTGACAAGGATGTCGTCCAGGGAGCACTGGACTCCTGGCAGTCCACTCAAAATCTGATCCATTGCCCTTTGGAATAGAGCAGGGGCCGACGTAATTCCAAATGGAAGGCGGCAGTACTTGTATAGCCCCTTGTGTGTCACAATTGTCAGCAGCTCCTTTGATTTGTCATCGACATGCATTTGTAGATAAGCCTGGCATAAGTCTATTTTGCTGAGCTTTTGCCCTCCGGCCAGGCCCGTAAAATGATCATCAATGAGGGGAAGAGGGTACTGTTCCACAGACAGCACCGGGTTAATAGTCACTTTAAAATCCCCGCAGATTCGAACAGATCCATCCTTTTTCAGGACAGGAACAATGGGTGTGGCCCATTTGCTCACGCTCACAGGCTCCAGGACTCCATTCTCGACTAAGGCCTCCAAGTTAGCCTCAACTTTTGGCCTAATTGCATAGGGTACAGGTCGGGCTTTGTGAAACTTCGGCTTGCTGTCAGGTTTAATGTCCAGTCTCACGCTGATCTTTTTCATGCTCCCAAGTTCCCCATTGAAGAGTTCTGCATGTTTGTTTAACACTGCAGTCAGACCTGACTCCCCTTTTGACATCATGCGGACTGCAAGCCAGTCCAGTGTGATTTTCTCTAGCCACGCACATCCCAGCAGCGATGGGTAATTTCCCTTTACCACATATAGTGGCAGTTTTGCAGTCTGTCCATTCAATTTAACTGTCACCTCAATGGTGCCTCTCACGACCACAGGTTCGCCGGTATACGTCTTTAGCAAAATGTTTGTTGGCTGAAGGGTAAGATGCTTTAGCATTTTGTTGTAGACAGTGTCTGAAACAAGGGACACAGCCGCGCCTGAGTCCACCTCCATCCGCACTGATTGTCCGTCCACCAGTGGTGACACCCAGTAGCCATTTGAACCACCTGCAACCGTCAGTATGTGCACCTCTTCCTCCTCAGAGGTGTCGCTCCCCTCTGTTTTGCTTGTTCCATCATACTACACTGAATGAACACTCTTTTTCCTCTCTCGTCCAAATACAGACATTTTGCTTCCATGCTTCCCAGCTCTGTCTGTTCTTTTTTTACCTCTACAGGCGTGTTCAATGTGACCCTTTTTGCCACAATTTCGGCATTCCAGCTCCGTACACCAGCAGTCATTAGCGTGATGGCCCGTTTTCCCACAACGGTAACATATGCCGTTCCACACATCTTTAGGCTCAGACGACACCTTGTGAACTCTCCCTGTTGAACTCAACTGGTGAGCCTCCTTTTCCGCCATCTCCATGGAGACACTAACTTCAATGGCCTTTTCAAGAGTAAGGTTGTCCTCAGTAAGAAGGCGCTTCTGTGTGGCTACACTTTGCAGACCACACACAAGTCTGTCTCTAATGGTGTCATTCAGCACATCCTTGAACTGGCAGTGTTCCGACAACCTTTTTAAAGCAGCAATAAATATCGTCACTGATTTCCCCCTCCTCTTGATTCCGTTTGTGAAATCTAAATCTCTCAGCAATAACCAGAGGTTTTGGTGAAAAATGTGCTCCAAGAATTTCCACTAGTTGCTTATATGTTATAGTTCCTGGCTTATCTGGCTGCACAAGGCTGCGAAGTAAATTGAATGTCTTCAGCCCCATTCCACTCAAAAAGACAGGCACGACCTTTTCGTTTGCCACCGCATTCGCCAAGATAAAATAGTCAAAATGTTCCGTATAAGCGCTCCATTGCTCCACATTTTCATCAAAATCACCGATGTTTCCTAATATAGTAGCCATCTCACTTTTCAAATTTAAATTTCTGTTCACTCACTGCACCCGTAACGTATGCAGATTCATCCGCTCCTCGTCATCACTTTGTTGTGCCGGTACCTTTTTACCTAGACACAATGAGAACTCAGAACTCAGAGATTCAAATATGAAGTGCTTTATTCGAAGGGAAAGGGAAGTTCTGGAGAGTTCTGAACAAAGCGAGCTAAACTTAACCAAGAGAACACACAACCATTTATCTGCTGTGACAGCGCCACCACAGGTGGGAGGAGAACACACAATACATAACAATCACCCAAACACATTGCACCACAGTCATTGACACACACATCACCCAAACACATTACAACACACTCAATGACAGACATCACTGAAACACATTGCACCACACTCACTGAAAAACTTCATCCAAACACATTGTACCACACACATTGACACAGACTTCACCCAAACATATTGCACCACACTCACTGACACACTTCACCCAAACACATTGCACCACATTCAGTGACACACACTTCACACAAACACATTGCACCACACTCAGTGACACACACTTCAACCGAACACGTTGCACCACACTCAGTGACACACTTCACCCAAACACATTGCACCACAATCACTGACACACATCACCCAAACACATTGCTCCACACAAACTGACACACACATCAGCCAAACACATTGCACCACACTCACAGAAACACACATCACCCAAACATATTGCACCACACTCACTGACGCACATCACCCAAGCTCATTGCACCATACTCACAGATGCACACATCCCCCAAACACATTGCACCACACTCACTGGCATACACATCACTCAAACACATTGCACCACACTCACTGACACACTTCACCCAAACACATTGTACCACACTCAATGACACAGATATCAACCAAACACATTGCACCGCACTCAGTGACACACAAATCACCCAAACACATTGCACCACACTCACTGACAAACTTCACCCACACATTGCACCACACTCACTGACAAACTTCACCCAACCACATTGTACCACACTCATTAACACACACTTCACCCAAACACATTGCACCACACTCACTGGCACAATCATCACCCAAACACATTGCACCACACTCACTGACACACTTCACCCAAACACATTGTAACACACTCAATGACACAGACTTCACCCAAACACATTGCAGCACACTTACTGACGCAGACTTCACACAAACATATTGTACCGCACTCATTGAAACAGACTTCACCCAAACACATTGCTCCGCACTCCGTGGCACACATTTCACCCAAAGACTTTGCACCACACTCAGTGACACACACTTCAACCGAACACATTGCACCACACTCACTGGCACACAGCACCCAAACACTTTGCACCACACTCACTGACACACACTTCAGCAAAACACACTACTGCACCACACTCACTGACACACACATCACTGAAACACATTGCACCACACTCACTGACACACACATCACCCAAACACATTGCACCACACTCACTGATGTACTTCACCCAAACACAATGCACCACACTCACTGACACAATTTACTCGAAAACATTGCACCACACTCACTGACACACACATCACCTAAACACATTGCACGACACTAACCGACACATTTCAACCAAACAAACTGCAGCACACTCAGTGACAAACAAATCACCCAAACACATTGCTCCAGACTCACTGACACACAAATCAGCCAAACACATTGCACCACACTCACTGAAACACTTCACCCAAACACATTGCACCAGACTCACTGACACACTCATCACCCAAAAGCATTGCACCACACTCACTGACGTACTTCACCCAAACACATTGCACCACACTCACTGACACAATTCACTCGAAAACATTGCACCACACTCACTGAAACACACATCACCCAAACACATTGCACCACACACACTGACGCACATCACCCAAACACATTGCACCACACTCACTGATGTACTTCACCCAAACACATTGCACCACACTCACTGACACAATTCACTCGAAAACATTGCACCACACTCACTGACACAATTTACTCGAAAACATTGCACCACACTCACTGACACACAAATCACCTAAACACATTGCACGACACTAACCGACACACTTCAACCAAACACACTGCACCACACTCAGTGACACACAAATCACCCAAACACATTGCTCCAGACTCACTGACACACAAATCACCCAAACACATTGCACCACACTCACTGAAACACTTCACCCAAACACATTTCACGAAACTCACTGATACACACATCACCCAAACATATTGCACCAAACTCCCTGACACACATCACCCAAACACATTGCACCACACTCACTGATACACGGTTCACCCAAACACATTTCAGCACATTCACTGACAAACTTCACCCAAACACATTTGTACCACACTCATTGACACAGGCTTCACACAAACACATTGCACCGCACTCAGTGACACACACTTCACCCAAACACATTGCTCCGCACTCCATGACACACACTTCACCCAAACACATTGCACCACACTCAGTGACACACACTTCACCAAAACACATTGCTCCGCACTCCGTGACACACACTTCACCCAAACACATTGCACCACACTCAGTGACACACACTTCAACCGAACACATTGCACCACACTCACTGACACACTTCACCCAAACACATTGCACCACACTCACTGACAAACAGCACCCAAACACTTTGCACCACTTGTAGTAGGGGATAGTATTATTAGGGGGATAGATAGAGTTCTCTGCAGCCGAGAGCGAGAGTCCTGAAGGCAGTGTTGCCTGCCCGGTGCCAGGGTTAAGGACATCTCCTCTGGGCTGGAAAGAAACTTGCAGTGGGAGGGGGTGGATCCAGTTGTCGTGGTCCATGTTGGTACAAACGACGTAGTTAGGGCTAGGAAGCCGGTTCTGTTAAAGGAGTATGAGCAGCTAGGAATCAAATTAAAAAACAAAACCTCAAGGATAATAATCTCTGGATTATTACCTGAGCCACGAGCGAATTTGGCTAGGACAAATAAAATTAGAGAGTTAAATGCGTGGCTCAAAGACTGGTGTGGGAGAAATGGGTTTTGCTTCCTGGGACACTGGCACCAGTACTGGGGCAGGAGGGAGCTGTTCCATTGGGACGGGCTTCACTTGGCCAGTGCTGGGACTAGAGTCCTGCCGGATCATATAACTAGGGCTGTAGAGAGGGCTTTAAACTAAGTAGTGGGGGGGAGGTTCCTGGAGAGCAAATAATAAAAATGACAACAGAGAAGGTCATAGACTTAGGTAGCAGTGGGGAAATTAAAAACCAGAGCATTTCAGGAAGGGGCAGAAGGTATGGAGTAAAAGGTAAAGTAATAAAAAGGGCAAAAGCAGGAACTAAGTGTCACAAAACATATTTGAAAGTTCTCTATCTGAATGCACGTAGCATTCGTAACAAAATAGACGAGTTAATGGCACAAATAACTACATATGGGTATGATCTTGTGGCCATTACAGAAACATGGCTGCAGGGTGGCAATGCCTGGGAATTAAACATACCAGGTTATTTAATGATCAGGAAGGACAGGCAGGAAGGAAGGGGAGGTGGGGTGGCTATGTTAATAAAGGAAGGAATCACTGTAATACAGAGAAATGATATTGGGACAAAAGATCAGGATAATGAAACAGTTTGGGTGGAGTTAAGGAATAATAAGGGGAAAAAAACACGAGAGGGCGTAGTCTATAGGCCTCCGAACAATTGCAACTCTGTTGGACGGAGTATCAATCAGGAAATAGTTGAGGCTTGTAATAAGTGAGCATCTATAATTATGGGGGATTTTAACTATCATATTAATTGGGCAAATCAAATTGGGCAGGGCTGCCTTGAGGATGAGTTCATTGAGTGTATTAGGGATGGGTTTCTTGAGCAGTATGTAACTGAACCGACCAGGGGGCAAGCAACCTTAGATCTGGTCCTGTGTAATGAGACAGGATTAATTAAAAATGTCCTAGTAAAGGATCCCCTTGGAATGAGTGACCATAACATGGTTGAATTCCATATTCAATTAGAGGGTGAGAAGGTTGGATCTCAAACAGGCGTGCTGAGCTTGAATAAAGGAGACTATGAAGGTATGAGAGCGGAATTGAGTAGAGTGGATTGGGAAAATAGATTAAAGGGTAAGGCGATACATGATCAGTGGTGTACATTTAAGGAGTTATTTTACAACTTTCAAAAAATATATATTCCACTGAGAAGAAAAGGGTGTAAAAGAAAAGACAGCCATCCGTGGCTAAGTAATGAAATTAAGGATAGTATTCGACTAAAAACAAGGGCATATAAGGTAGCCAAATCAAGTGGGAGGATAGAGGATTGGGAAAACTTTAAAAGACAGCAAAAAATAACAAAAAGATTGATTAAGAAAGGGAAGATAGATTATGAAAGTAAATTAGCAAAAAATATAAAAACAGATAGTAAGAGTTTTTATAGTTATATAAAAAAAATGGGTGGCTAAAGTAAATGTTGGTCCCTTAGAGGATGAGACCGGGAAATTAATGGTGGGAAATATGGAGATGGCAAAAACACTGAATGAATATTTTGTATCAGTCTTTACAGTAGAAGACACTAAGAATATCCCAACACTGGACAAACAAGGGGCTATGGGGGGGAGGAGCTAAACACGATCAAAATCACTAAGGAAGTGGTACTCGGTAAAATAATGGGACTCAAGGCGGATAAATCACCTGGACCTGATGGCTTACATCCTAGGGTCTTGAGGGAAGTGGCGGTAGGGATTGTGGATGCATTGGTAATAATTTTGCAAAACTCCCGGGACTCAGCAAAGGTCCCGGCAGACTGGAAAACTGCTAATGTAATGCCCTTATTTAAAAAGGGCAGTAGACAGAAGGCTGGAAACTATAGACCGGTTAGCCTAACATCTGTGGTAGGTAAAATATTGGAGTCCATTATTAAGGAGACAGTAACAGGACATTTGGATAATCATAATTTAATAGGACAAAGTCAGCATGGTTTTATGAAGGGGAAGTCATGTTTGACAAATTTGTTGGAGTTCTTTGAGGAAGTAACATATAGAGTGGTTAAAGGGGAACCAGTGGACATAGTGTATTTAGACTTCCAAAAGGCATTTGACAAGGTGCCACACAAAAGATTATTGCTTAAGATAAAAAATCACGGGATTGGGGGTAGTATTCTGGCATGGATAGAGGATTGGCTCTCTAACAGAAGGCAGAGAGTTGGGATAAATGGTTCATTCTCAGACTGGCAATCAGTAACTAGTGGTGTTCCGCAGGGGTCAGTGCTGGGTCCCCAACTCTTTACAATCTATATTAACGATTTGGAGGAGGGGACCGAGTGTAACACATCAAAGTTTGCAAATGATACTATGATGGGAGGGAAAGTAGTGAGTGAGGAGAACATAAAAAACCTGCAAGGAGACATAGACAGGCTAAGTAAGTGGGCAGAGATTTGGCAGATGGAATACAATACTGGAAAGTGTGAGGTTATGCACTTTGGCAGGAAAAATCGTAGAGCAAGTTATTATCTTAATGGCAAGAAACTGGAAAGTACTGAAGTACAAAGGGATCTGGGGGTCCTGGTGCACGAAACTCAAAAGGTTAGTATGCAGGTGCAGCAAGTGATTAAGAAGGCCAATGGAATGTTGGCTTTCATTGCTAGGGGGATAGAATATAAAAATAGGGAGGTATTGCTTCAATTGTACAAGGTATTGGTGAGACCGCACCTGGAATACTGCATGCAGTTTTGGTGTCCATACTTAAGAAAAGACATACTTGCTCTCGAGTCAGTACAAAGAAGGTTCACTCGGTTAATCCCGGGGATGAGGGGATGGACATATGAGGAGAGGTTGAGTAGATTGGGACTCTACTCATTGGAGTTGAGAAGAATGAGAGGCGATCTTATTGAAACATATAAGATTGTGAAGGGGTTGGATCGCGTGGATGCGGGGAGGATGTTCCCGATGATGGGTGAAACTAGAACTAGGGGCCATTGTGGCATACCGATCACAGAAAGGACACAATCCGCTTTTCGGTCCGTAGACTATAAATCAGGCGTCATGCCTTTAAGAAGGATCACACCTTTAAGAAACTCGATCTGCAACATAGTTAAGCCCAGAGCGGGGGAGGAGCAGTCGAAGCTGTGGACTGATGAAAAGCGGTCGGACTTGGTGTAGGCTCTGACGCCATTTTTGTTCAACATGTAGCCTCAACAATTAAACCTTTTCTGTTGAACCTCTCCGAGTTCAGTATTTTTTGCTAGGAGTACGTAGACTCCTACATTGGTGACCCCGACGCTCAGGGCGACGCCTAAGAGTAACCATGTGATGCACTATCAACAACACCAAAGACTACGAGTTGAACTTATACGAAGTAGGCTTTTATTGACTAAGAACTGGAGCATGCCTCTGCTAGTGGATCCATCCTAAGAGCTCCCGGGGGAAGGGTGGTGAGTCACCTTTATACCCGGGCTTAGGGGTGGAGCCAGGGGTGGAGACATGCCCGGACCTGTACAGAGTTAACAGTGGTTTACCACACAGACATGTACAGAGTTAGCAGTGGTTTACCACATTCACCCCTCGTTTAAAAAAGAGTCCGGCGGGGTGAAGTGTTTCAAAAGTTCGTATACGAAAGTCTCTCCGGGGGTCTTGTCTGCCGTAATGATCTTCATGGTGCCGGTTGCAGCTGTTCTTTGCCCGTGGCCGCTTCTCGCGTGGGACAGAGCACTGGCGTGTCGTCCTCTCGGGGTAGGGATGGCACCGTCATGTCGTCAGTTCGTGGTAGACACCCCGGTGGTGCGTTGTGGGTAGTGGTGGTGGGTGGAGGTAGTGGATGGTGATCGATGGTGTTTCGGGTGGTACCTGAGGGTGCGAGGTCTCGAATTGAGACTGTGTCCTCCCGCCCGTCAGGATACGCCACGTAGGCGTACTGTGGGTTGGCGTGGAGGAGGTGAACCTTTTCGACCAGGGCGTCCGTCTTATGGCTCCTCACGTGTTTGCTGAGCAGGACGGGTCCCGGAGACGTCAGCCATGGCGGTAGTGATGTCCCCGAGGTGGATTTCCTGGGGAAGACGAACATCTTCTCATGAGGGGTGGCATTTGTGGCAGTACAGAGCAGTGATCATATGGAGTGGAGCACATCGGGGAGGACATCTTGCCAACGGGAGATTGGGAGGCCCTTGGATTTTAGGGCGAGCATGGCGGTCTTCCACACCGTTGCGTTCTCCCTCTCTACCTATCCATTACCCCGTGGGTTGTAGCTGGTAGTCCTCCTCGTGGCTATGCCCTTCTCGAGCAGGTACTGGCGCAGCTCATCGCTCATGAACGACGAGCCCCTGTCGCTGTGGATGTAATTGGGGAAGCCAAATATGGCGAACAGGTCGTTGAGGCACCTGATGACTGTGGCGCTGGTCATGTCCGGGCAGGGGATGGCGAAGGGGAAACTGGAGTACTCGTCAATAATATTGAGGAAGTACGTGTTGCAGTCAGAGGAGGGAAGGGGCCCCTTGAAATCGACGCTGAGACGTTCGAAGGGGCGGGTGGCTTTAATCAGGTGTGCCCTGTCTGGCCTATAAAAATGTGGTTTGCATTCGGCGCAGACCTGGCAGTTCCTGGTCATGGTCCTGACCTCCTCGATGGAGTAAGGCAGGTTGCGAGCTTTAATAAAATGGAAGAACCTGGTGACCCCCGGGTGGCAGAGATCATTGTGGAGGGTCCGTAGCCTATCGACTTGTGCGTTGGCACATGTCCCATGGGATAGGGCGTCTGGGGGCTCATTAAGTTTCCCGGGCCGGTATAAGATATCGTAGTTTTAGGTGGATAACTCGATCCTCCACCGCAATATCTTATCATTTTTGATTTTCCCCCTTTGTCTGTTGTTAAACATAAATGCTACTGACCGTTGGTCAGTGAGCAGGGTGAAACGTTTACCGGCCAGGTAATGCCTCCAGTGCCATACAGCCTCCACTATCGCCTGGGCCTCCTTCTCGACTGAGGAGTGTCGAATTTCGGGGCCCTGGAGGGTCCGTGAAAAGAAGTCCACGGGTCTCCCCGCCTGGTTAAGGGTTGCGGCTAGGGCGAAGTCGGATGCATCGCTCTCCACTTGGAAAGGGATGGACTCATCCACTGCGTGCATTGTGGCCTTCGCAATGTCCTCTTTTATGAGGGTGAAGGCTGCACGGGCCTCTGCCGTCAGGGGGAAGGAGGTTGACTTGATGAGGGGCCCGGCTTTGTCCGCATAGTTGGGCACCCACTGGGCGTAGTAAGAGAAGAACCCTAGGCATCTCTTCAGGGCTTTTAGGCAGTGGGGGAGGGGTAGTTCCAGGAGGGGGCGCATTCGGCCGGGGTCGGGGCCGATGACTCCGTTTTCCACCACGCAGCCAAGAATAGCGAGGCGCGTGGTGCGGAACATACATTTTTCTCTGTTGTATGTCAGATTCAGCCGTTGGGCCGTACGGAGGAATTCTTCTAGTTTGGCGTCGTGGTCATGCCGGTCATGGCCGCAGGTGGTGACGTTGTCTAGATAGGGGAAGGTGTCCTGCAGCGCGTTCTGGTCAACCATCCGGTCCATCTCCCTTTGGAAGACCGAGACCCCGTTGGTGACGCCGAAGGGGACTCGGAGGAAGTGGTAGAGGCGACCGTCAGCCTCGAAGGCCGTGTACTGGCGGTCCTCAGGCCTGATGGGGAGCTGGTGGTATGCCGACTTCAGATCAATCGTCGAGAATACCCGGTATTGTGCTATCTGGTTGACCATGTCAGATATGCGGGGAAGTGGGTATGCGTCTAATTGCGTGTATCGATTGATCGTCTGGCTGTAATCAATAACCAGGCACTGTTTTTCGCCGGTCTTCACTACCACCACTTGGGCTCGCCATGGGCTGGTGCTGCCCTCGATAATCCCTTCCCTCAGGAGTCTTTCTACTTCTGATTTAATAAAGCTCCTATCCCCGGCACTGTACCGCCTGCTTTTAGTAGCAATTGGCTTGCAGTCTTTGGCGAGGTTAGCGAACAACGGGGGGGGTTTGACCTTCAGGGTGGACAGGCTGCATACTTTGCGCGGCGCCGTGTTTAAATTCTGCCGGCTGCAGACTGTAAGTGGGGGCAGGGTCCCGCCATATGCCATCGTGACGCTCTCCAGATGGCACTGGAAGTCTAATCCTAGCAGTACGGGAGCGCAGAACTGTGGCAGGGCAAGGAATTTAAAATCGCTGTACTCCACGCCGTTCACTGTCAGAGTCGCTACACAGTAGCCGCCGACGTCCGCCGTATGGGACTTTGAGGCCATAAAGACCTGGTGGCATGTGGGCATAACCGATAGAGAGTAGCGTCGCACCGTGTCGGGGTGGATGAAGCTCTCCGTGCTTCCGCAGTCGAAAAGGCAATTTGTGGCATGGCCATTTACCTTTACATTCATCATGGACCTGGTTAGTTGATGGGGCCTAGATTGGTCCAGGGTGATGGAGGCCATCGTCGAGGTCGGTGGGTCGCTGTAGTATTCGCCCGCGCCGGGGGCCTGGTCCCAAAATGGTGTCCAAGATGGCGGCTCCCCCGCGGCTGGTGGTGCCCAAAATGGCGGCCCGCACGGCTCACACGTGGTTGGTGGGGTCCAAAATGGCGGCCTGCATGATTCACACGCGGCGCTGCTGGAATTGGGGGTCGATTTCGCCATGCACACTCTCGCGTAGTGGCCTTTCTTGCCGCATTTGGAGCAGTTCGCATCCTTTGCTGGGCATAGCTGTCTGGGGTGCTTGGCCTGGCCGCAGAAGTAGCATTTCTGGCCTCTGGTCATTGCAGCTGTAGTTGGGCTGCTGGCGGCTTGTGGCCTTACCGGGTCCCAAGATGGCTGCTCCCGTGACATCCACGTGGCCATCCGGTCAGGGGGGTAGGCGTCCATGTTCTGGAGGGCCACGTCTAATGAGTTAGCGAGGGCCACCGTCTTCTGCAGGTCGAGCCCCCTCTGTTCCAGCAGCCTCTGCCGTGTATAGTTGGACCTGATGCCGGCTACGTAGGCGTCTCGGATCAGGTCTTCCGTGCATTCCTTGGCCGTCACCGCTTTGCAATTACAGGCCCGGCCGAGGACTCTCAGTGCCAGTAAATATTCGGCGCCCGATTCCCCGGGGCGCTGTTTTCGGGTAGCCAGGAGGTGTCTGGCGTAGACCTCGTTAACAGGCCTCACATATTGTTCCTTTAGCGTTGCGATGGCGGCCGCGTAAGTTGTGGTGTCTCGGATGATCGAGTAGACTCGGTGGCTCACCCGTGAGTTCAAGACAAGCCGTTTCGTGTCATCTGTAGTGACGGTAGTGCTGGAGGCCTCCAGGAAGGCTTCGAAACAGCTCAGCCAGTGTTCAAAGTTATTGGCTGCATCTGCTGCTTGAGGATCCAGGTCTAAACGTTCCGGCTTCAAGATTTGCTCCATGTCGAAAATTTAGTCAATAAAATTGATGCACTATCAACAACACCAAAGACTATGAGTTGAACTTATACAAAGTAGGCTTTTATTGACTAAGAACTGGAGCATGCCTCTGCTAGTGGATCCATCCTAAGAGCTCCCGGGGGAAGGGTGGTGAGTCACCTTTATACCCGGGCTTAGGGGTGGAGCCAGGGGCGGAGACATGCCTGGACCTGTACAGAGTTAACAGTGGTTTACCACACAGACATGTACAGAGTTAGCAGTGGTTTACCACACCATGGCTGACACAAACGCAGTTTCTGTGAAGCTGCCAGAGTTCTGGGAGAACCTGGCCACCGCCTGGTTCCTTGAAGCCGAATCGCAATTCCGACTCCGCGGCATCACCGCCGACGCAATGATGTACGACTACCTCCTCGCCTCCCTGGGCTGCTCCACAATCACTAAAGTCTGGACAACACTACAAGACCCTCCAGAGGAAGGCAAGTACGCACATCTCAAGGCTGCGCTCCTTAAAAAATTCACAGCCCCCCAATTTTTGCGCAACTGCCACCTCCTCGACCTCCCGGGCCTTGGTGACTCCACACCGTCAGACTTGCTCTCACACATGCTTGCTCTGACCGATGAGAAACCACCCGGCTCCCTCTTCCACACGCTCTTTATCTGCCAACTACCTCCCAGCATCCGCCCGGCGATCGTGGGCGTCCAGCCTCACGGATCTTGAGGCCCTGGCCGACGAAGCCGATAAGCTCCTGTCCGCCGGCTCCAACCACGCCGCCACCCCCGACCTGGCCTCCGTAGCGTCGGCACGCGCTCCACCCTCTATTGCGCGGCCACACAGCTCGGCCACGAGGCCCCCCAGGCCCCCACGTCCGCCAAGCCCTCCGACCCAGGGCTACTGCTACTTCCATACCCGGTTCGGCGCACGGGCACGCCGCTGCAGCCATCCCTGCACGTTTCCAACCGCCCCCACACCGGCCTACACGATGGCCGTGGGGCAAGCAGGTGCGCTGCTGTATGTTACGGACAGCGCCTCCGGACGGCGTTTCCTATGCGACATGGGCGCGCAGCGCAGCATCATCCCCGTGTCCGCCCTCGAGATCCAGCGAGGCAGCCGCGGCCCTGCGCTGGCTGCTGCCAACGGCACCGACATCCGGACGTACGGCACCCGTACCGTCACCATCGACCTCGCAGGCCGCCGCTACCACTGGGAGTTTATCACCGCCAAGGTGCTCTCCCCACTCCTCGGTGCGGATTTCCTGTGCACCCACAGCCTGTTGGTCAACATGCCTCGGCGCCACCTCGTGGACATGAACACCATGTCACCTATCCCCGGGCGCCATGGCCCCCCCCAACCCGCCGAAATGGTGTGGCAGTGCCGCGCCCGCTCAACGAGCGACTACTCAGCACTCCTGGCTGAGTTCCCAGCCCTCACCAACCCGACCTTCTCCGCGAAAGTTGCAAAGCACGGGGTAGAACACTTCATCCCCACCACAGGCCCACCGGTGTATGCCCACGCCCGCAGGCTGGACCCGGCCAAGCTGGAGATCGCGCGGGCCGAGTTCACAGAATCACAGAAACCCCACAGTGCAGATAGAGGCCATTTCGGCCCATCGAGCCTGCACCGACACATATCTCACCCGATCCCCGTAACCCCTACACCGACACATATCCCACCCTATCCCCGTAACCCCACGTATTTAATCCCCCTAACACGAAGGGTCAATTTATCATAGCCAATCAACCTAACCCGCACATCTTTGGACTGTGGGAGGAAACCGGAGCACCCGGAGGAAACCCACGCAAACACGGGGAGAATGTGCAAACTCCACACAGACAGTGGCCCGAGGCCGGATTCGAACCCGGGTCCCTGGCGCTGTGAGGCAACAGTGCTAACCACTATGCCACCATTCACCACAATGGAACAGCTCGGCATCATCCGCCGCTCCAACAGCCCCTGGGCCTCCCCACTCCACATCGTCACCAAACCCGACAGGGGATGGCGCCCCTGCGGGGACTGCCGGCGCCTAAACGACGCCACCACACCGGATCGGTACCCCATACCGCACATTCAAGACTTCTCGGCTATACTGGCCGGCCACTCAGTCTTCTCCAAAGTCGACCTGGTTCACGGTTACCATCAGGTGCTAGTCCACCCCACGGACGTTCCCAAGACGGCCATAATCACCCCTTTTTGGACTATTCGAGTTCCTCCGAATGCCCTTCGGCCTCAAAAACGCGGCCCAGGCCTTCCAGCGGCTCATGGACTCGGTCCTCCGGGACCTGAAGTTCCTCTTTGTCTACCTGGATGACATCCTGGTAGCTAGTTCCTCCAAGCAGGAACACATCGAGCACCTCCGCACCCTGTTCCAGCGGCTCAGTGAGCACGGGCTCATCATCAGCCCAGCCAAGTGCCAATTCGGCCTCAGCAGGATCGAATTCCTCGGCCACCACATCACGCAGGACGGAGCCATTCCCCTGCCCGCCAAGGTGCAAGCCGTCCAGCAGTTCCCCCGGCCTACCACCATCAAAGGCCTCCAGGAGTTCTTGGGGATGATCAACTTTTACAACCGCTTCATTCCCGGAGCGGCCTCCCTCATGCGGCCCATATACGAAGCCCTCCGGGGTAAGAAAGACAGAGTGGCGATCGAGTGGTCGGCGGACATGTTGACCGCTTTCGACTCGACCAAAAAGGCGCTCGCCAACGCCACCAGGCTTGCTCACCCACAGCCCAACGCCAGGGTGGCCCTCACCACGGACGCCTCCAACCACGTGGTCGGCGCCGTGTACAAACAGTGGGTCGACGGGGCCTGGCAACCGCTGGCCTTTATCAGCCGCCAACTGCGCCTCCCGGAGGCCAAATACAGCGCCTTTGACCGCGAGCTCCTCGCACTGTACCTGGCAGTCCGCCATTTTAGATTTCTTCTGGAGGGCTGCCCCTTCACCGCGTTTGTCGACCACAAACCCCTGACATTCGCGATGGCGAAATCTGTGGACCCGTGGTCAGCCAGGCAACAACGCCAGCTCGCCGCGGTGTCCGAATTCACCATGGACATCCGGCTCGTCTCCGGTCGAGACAACGTGGTGGCCGACTGCCTATCCCGCCCCGCCGTCCACGGCGCCCACCTGGCAGTGGACTATGCTCAACTGGCAGCGGAGCAACGCACCGACCCTGATCTGCTCTCCGCGCCCACAACCCTCCCAGGGCTGCGACAGCCTAGCCGTCGCCGCTCTACGCTCACAGTCAAATGCGACACTCCTTGGCGCAACCCCGCCCGTAGTCCGGTGTCTTGCCGAAAACGGGTGTTCGACATCGTCCACGGCATCTCACACCCCGAGCGACTGGGGGGAAGAGAGAGAGCGAATGGGGGGGAAGAGAGAGAGCGACTGGGGGGGAGAGAGAGAGCGAGTGGGGGGAGAGAGAGAGAGCGAGTGGGGGGAGAGAGAGAGCGAGTGGGGGGGAGAGAGAGAGCGACTGGGGGGGAAGAGAGAGAGCGACTGGGGGGAAGAGAGAGAGCGACTGATGAGAGAGACTGGGGGGAAGAGAGAGAATGACTGGGGGGGAAGAGAGGGAGAGACTGGGGGGGAAGAGA